>NW_028301058.1:2445000-2560000 GCF_049000335.1 Polistes dominula | reverse complement strand
TATTATTATTAATATTATTATTTCTTATTATTATTATTATTATTATTATTTATTATTATTATTTATTATTATTTAATATTATTACTCGTAAATGTTTTAACGCAATTTGAGGAATTATTTTTGAAGAAAAAAAAATTCCCATAAATGCTATTATAGTTGTATTTTTATCCTAAATATTAAATCTGAATCGTTGTTAATTAATCCTGAACGATAAAATGTATTTTCACGATGATGCAACTTTGTGTGTGTGTGATTTGTTTTTATCAATATTTTTTATACGCTACAAAACGTCCTTTCCTTTGTATATTTTATTGAATTATTATTATTATTTGTTTTTACTATTGTTTAGTGATTAATTAATTATTAATTTTCCTTTAACAGATCGCTGGTATGAATTTTGAAATGTTTCGTTTAATATTGTTATTCAATAATTCTATTTTTTTGTTTAATAATAGTTTAATAAAAAGACATCCAATTATCGTCCATATTTATCCACTTATATAATTAATCATTGTTCCATTAAACAATTTTCCCATTTTTCATTTAATCAATTTAGCAAATCGTAATTTTTTATTCATTTCTTTGTTTTCCAAAAAAAAAAAAGAAAAAAAAAAAAGAAGTCCGACACCCCTTAGAATAAAAAATTATTTCATTTTTTATTTATTTCTTTTTTTTCCCATTCAATTTTCGCGTAGCAGTTACGCGAATTGTTTTTTTAACTTGGCTCAGTTCGGTTGTTTTCTTCTTTTTTTTTTTCTCCCTTCTGACGGCAACGGTTTTGGCGCTTTTTTTTTTCTTTTTTTCTTTTTTTCTTCTCTCTCTCTCTTTCTCTCTGTTTTTTCTCTACTTCGCAACTTTTGCTTATTCATTTTTTTTTTATAGATTTTTTTTGTGATTTTTTTTTTGTCGCTAAGAGTTTTGTATTTGCTCTTTCTCTTTTTATTTTTTTTGTTCGTTTTATTATTAAAAAACCACACTCAACACTCCTCCGTGCCAGCACCAACACTATCAATTATCATACACAGACACACAGCACACACACACACACGCACACGCACACCATGCATTCTCTTACAGTTTTGAAAATTTTGGAAATTTTTATATGTGTGCATGCATATTGTTGATGTATGTGTGAGATATCGATGGACACTTTTGGGAGAAGCCGAGATGGGAGTTTTGAAAAAAATTAAAAAAATAAAAAAATTAAATATATATATGTATATAAATATATATATATATATATATACATAAATATATTTACAAAAAAATGCATTTAAAATTGTAGAAAAGTGTGAGTACAAAGAATGTGATTTTAAAAAGTCGATAAAGTCTTTTTCAAAGATGAATTTTACAAAAAAATTCCTTTTCTATCCCTTTACTTCAAAATCCCTTTTCATTTACTCCTTTTTTCACATAATCCTTTCTTTTCGAGATCAATGGGGGTGAGATGTATTTTTTCTTCTTCTTCTTCCTTTTTTTGAAAAAAAGATTTTTCTTAGGACGACCACGCAACGCGTTAAGAATATTTGTTTTCCTTTTCTTTCTTTCATTTCTTTTCTTTTGCCCCTTTTTCCGTATCAAAAAATCTTATCTTCTCTCTCTCTCTCTCTCTCTCTCTTTTTCTCTTATTTTTCTTTCGAAAGCTTTTTAAATGTATTTTTGTAATACAGCAGTTCGAATGTTTTTTTTTTTACGTACAATTTTTTCCCCATTTCCGATTGCAGCAGAAGCTTCGGCAATTTCTTGTCTTCTTTTTTGTCTTTTTTTTTTTTTCTCTTAGAAAGAAAAAAAAAAAATAGTGTTTTGCAGCAAAATTACATTCTTTTTCTGTAATTTCTCTCATTTCCTCATTTTCCCCTCATTTCTCTTCATTTATCCTTTTCGTTTCGTTTCATTTCTCTTCTCAATTTATTTCATTTCATTTCATTTCATTTCAATCTTTCGTCTATTCTTTTCCTTTTCCGTATTTTCTTTTTTCTTGTTTTTTTTTTCAAAACCTCCTCTCCTCCCCCCACCCTGTTGGCAGAATATATATATATATATACTTCCTTTATTTTTTGTTTTAATTGTTTTATTTCGTCCTTCAGGCGATGATATTTTTTTATTATCAATTTATGAATTTTTATATTTAAATTTACATCTTTGTAATTTGTTTCATTTCATTTCATTTAATTTCGTTTCATTCAAAAATGTTCGAAATATCTCTGCATTCCCATTTTGTTGTTGTTTTATTTTTTTTTTTTTTTATGACAAAACAACCTCAAATTTTGTGCCAAGTTTTCCATTTTTATTTCATTTCATGCATTTATCCTATTTCGTTTGATTTCATTCAAATATGTACGAAATATATCTTTGCATCCACATTTTTTGTTTTTATGGCAACTTAACCTCAAATTTTGTATATCAAGTTTTCCATTTTTTATTTTATATCATGCATTTATCCTATTTCGTTTGATTTCATTCAAATATGTACGAAGTATCTCTGCATCCACATTTTTTTGTTTTTATGGCAACTTAACCTCAAATTTTGTTTCCAAGTTTTCCTTTTCTATTTCCAATCTTATTTTCATTTCATTTCATTTCATTTCATTTCATTTCATTTATTCTACACTCATGGTAAAATACTTTAGAATAATAATATCTAGATTTAGTATTTTAAATCAATTTGTACATTTGAGAACGGTATTTCTACCGGGTTTTTTTTTTTAGATTAAACTATCGTAATCATCATTCATCGTGATATTGATCATCATCATTACGATCAATTATCATTTGATTTATGAACGATTAATATTCGTTCATATTATTTGTTATTATTTTTTTCCCTTTCATTTATTTTCCCTTTTTTGAACAATTATTTTTCAAAAATGTTCTCTTTCTTTTCCACTCACATTTCTATTTGTTTAAAAGTTTATATTTAATTCTTATTAATTATCATTTAATATTATTATTATTATATTATTATTAATTATAATTATTATTATTAATATAGTATTATTATTTACTATTATTAATGTTATATTTGTAATATTGTTATATTATTAGCATTATTATTATAATTATTATAATTATTATTATTATTATTATTATTAATTTCTATTTCAAAACTATCCGCAATTTATCAAGTTTTGTTGTTTCGTATTTTTTTTTGTTTACTGCTTTTTTTTAAATCTTTTTTTTCTTCTTCCTCTTCTTCTTTTGTTTTAAATTTGTACATTTTTTTACGTACACCCTTTATACATAAAAAAGGGTTACGTCTCATTCTTTTCTTTTCTTTCTTTCTTTCTTTCTTTCTTTCTTTCTTTCCATTTCGTATGATATAAATCTTCATTAATAATTGTAATTTTAATCAAGCCGAAAAAAAGGGAATTTTTTTTCTTGTAGTAGTAGTAGTAGTAGTAGTAGTAGTTGTTGTTGTTGTTGTTATTGTTGTTGTTGTTGTTGTTGTTGTTGGTTGTTTTTCATCCTTGAGTTGTATTTTTAATACATTGATGTAATGTTACATCACCTGCTGTACCGTTTTCTTTCCTTTTTTTTTTTTATTTTGTCCTTTAATTTTGTTTTTCTTTGTTTGGTAATTGTCATTGTCATTCGTTTAACGTGTCTGAGTTTTATTTTTTCACAATTATCTATGATAGACATGATGATTGAGTTTTATTAAAAAGGGTATATGAGTCAGTAACATCGTAAAATTATTAAAAATTCGAAAAAGGGAGAGAATGAAGTTTTTTTTTTATTCAATTGTTTCATTTTATCCTTTTCATGTTGATTTTTTTTTGTTTTTTGGTCGTGCAAATGAAATTGCGATAAATGCGATGCGTGTATTGTTTTTCTTCTTCCTTTTCATACGATCATTAGTCAAATATAATTTAAATACACTTGTGCGTGTTTCCTCTTTTTTTTTTTTTTTGTTGATTCTGCCAATTAAATGATTAATTGCAGTTATTGATTTTCCCTCTTCCTCCCCCCCTCCCTCCCTCCATTATTAATTACTTTTTATTCCCTCGTTGCAAAATGTTTTTTTTTTTTTAATTTGTTTGTTTGTTTGAAAATTAATGTTGAAATTGTAGCTGCATTGTATTTTTAAATTTCTTTTTGAATTTTTATAGGCTGCACAAAACGTCGATATTGTTTATATCCTTTTTTTTCTTTTTGTGTGTGTGTCAATTTTAGTATAATTTCATTTTTTTTTTGTTGTTGTCGTAATCCCCAAAAAGATATTTTTTTGTTAACATTCGTATAGTATAGAGAGCGAGTAGAAATTTAATTGTAGGGTTTGTTGATCGTTGTTAATTAGAAATTAGGTTTGTATCATTGTTGAATGATCCAAGAAACTTAAATTCACCCTTCGTAATTTCGTTCATGAGAGAAATATTTGAAAATTATTTATTGTTACTGTTGTTGTTGTTATATTTAATTATGTAATTAATTACGGGTTAAATTCGATGATAAATTTAATTTGTTGTTTAAAATATTAATCTTGGCACTTTAATATGCATTACAAAATTTTCTCATTTATATTAATTTCTTTTTTTTTTCGATTCATTTATTTTTTATTTATTATAAAACTTTCTTTTATATTATTTTATTTTTTTTTTAATTTATAATTATATCCATTTTGTTTTATTCTTTCTTTCTTTCTTTCTTTCATATTCTTTTTTTTTCTTTTAATTCTTTAAATTTAAAAACCCTTATCATAATTAAAACTTATTTCTTTTTTTATCTCTTTCAATTCAATTTTTTTTTCTCTTTCTCTCACTCTCTCTCTTTATCACATTCTCACTCTTTTACTCTCTAAACTTTTATATCTTTTTATTTCTCTCTCACTTTCTTTTATTTTTATTTTTTATTTTGTATTCAATTCACTCTTAAAATATAAACTTTGATAAATAAATACTGGGTGGCGTGGTTGCGACAAAAAAATTAAATTAGGAGGCCCCGTTAAGACCAATGATAAAAAAAAATATATATATATATATAGATATACATATATATATATATATATTATATGTATATAATAAAATAACTTATTTCGAAATATATATTTATCTATAATATATACCTCGTTACTATATTATATACATATATATATCGAAATAAGTTTCTTATTCTTTTATTTTTTCTAAATAAAAATATTTCTAATTTTGTGTTTTTTCTTTTTCTTATATTTGTCATCTCTTACTTCCACTTTTTCTTTCTTTTTTTTTTTTAAATCTTCTTTCTTTTTACTTTTTCATCCAAAAGATTAGAAAAATCGCTAAAAGTAAAAAGAATAATACAAAAAAAATATCACAAAAACCAATCTTTTTCTTTTTTTTTTTAGCCTAAAACGGGGCCCTCCTCTTCTTTCCACCCTTCTCTTAAAAAGACCGCACCCACCCACCCCCATTCATCATCTTTGAACTATATATCAAATATAGTATTCACAATTTATTCATCTAAAAATTTTCATTAATTAAATTTTTTATTCCCGCCCTATCATCCCCACCCTAAACCCCACCCCCCACCCCGCCCTTTAAGAAATATATCCCCCAATTTTTCTTAAAGCTGACACTCCCACTTTTCTTCACACCCTCGTTATCCCGTGACTAACACACACAAATGTATTTAAAAAACGAGGGACGGTGAGCTGCGTAACACGTAGCGCATAGCGCTTAACGCACAGCGCATTGAGGAGCTGCCCCTGTCGAATTGTGTTTTGTGGTCCACTCAGTTTTTTCTTTTATGCATTTTTCCATCAATTGTTTTTGTTTTTCTTTTCATTCATTTAATTTTCACATTTTTGCAAATCTTCTTCGTAGTATCACCCCACCCCAGCCCCCCCCACCCCCCACCCCCCATCCACCCCGTATATTATTATATATAATTTAAATATAATTTTTGTTTTTTTTTCTTAATTTGATTTAACTTAATATAAATGTTTTCCTTCATTTGTTTTTTGTGTTAATTTTTTTATTTTTTTCCTTTCTTCTTAATTTCTTTTTCTTGTTCTTTTTCTTCTTTCTCTTCTTCTTCTTCTTCTTTTCAATATTGTTGACAATCGTCAGGATAATTCTCGCCAGACAAGTACCCACCATATATATCATTTTGCTGATATTTAGCGAAAGGAAAAAAATTATAAAATGAGAATAGAACAAATGAACGAACGAATAATAAAAAATCACATAATCGTAAAATAATCCTCCTCCTTCACCATTTTTTTTGCCTACTTTTCTTTCCCTAAATCAAACCACCCCCATTTTCCCGTCATAATTTCACAACCTTACACTTTATCACTTAATCATCCTTATCTTTGAAACACAATCGTCCTCCTCCTCCTTCGTCTTCTTCTTCTTCTTTTTCTTCTTCTTCTTCTTCCACCTCTCTCCATCCCTAACTTTTAATTCGTATAAAAGGAATAATAATAATAATATTAATAATAAAAAAAAAAAAAAAAATAAGTATACTTCTACCAAAATATCTTCTTACTATTATTTCATTCGCCCTTCTTTTTTCCTCTAGTTTTTCTTTCCCCTGCCCCACTCCCCTCTAATCGTTTCATAGTAGCATCGACTTTTAATTCGATTAATTTTGTTTTTTTACGTTGTTCATTGGTTGTTTCACATTTTTTTAATCGAATTGTGCTCGAGTGTTCATCTTATAGAATTAATTTGTTTGTTGATTTCTTTGTTTTTTCTTTTTTTTTAAATATATGAAATATAATATCATCGTCACGTTTATATGAGATAAATAAGTTCATCGAAAATAATTTGTCATCATCGTAAATCATCGCGTCACAATCGTGTTTTATTTATTTTTTTTTTTTCTTTTCTTTTCTTTACTCACATTAATTTCGTTTAAATTCATCGTCCGAGAGATTTGTTAAACGTTACGAATATTTTTTATGTTTAATACGTTAAATACGTTACGACGTATTTTTGTGATATTATTTTTGTCCCATCTAACCACCCACCACCCACTCCCCAAAACCAAACTCGAAAGGTGTTTCAAACAAAAAAATAAAAAAAATATATAATTTGTGACAAACATTTGTGTACGTTTCATTTAAAATAAAAAAAAAACAAAAAAATAAAAAAAATACATACATATATATATGTATATATATATATATATATATATATATATATGTATATGTATGTATATATATATAGATGTATATATATGTATATATATATAGATGTATATATATGTATATATATATATATAGATGTATATATAAATCATTGATACGTCATTACAGACGCTTCCAAAAAAATCTTAGGGATGGGGGGGTTTGTGTGGAAAAAAGATTGTTTTGTGTATGTTTTATAACACCAACAAAAAAAACAAAAAAAAAACAGAAAAAGACAGAGGAACCTAATTAACCCATTAAACATTAAAAAATTAATAGATAGATACACAAATGCATTTATATCGTATGTGTGTGTATAGTAGTAGTAGTAAATAATTTTTTCTTATTTCTTGCAACCTGAATTGAAAAAAGAAATTAAAAAAAAAATATATTTAACGTTAAAAATCTCTCTCTCTCTCTCTCTCTCGTCACTCACTCTCTCTCTCTCTCTCTCCCTCTCTCTCATTCTTATATTCTTTCTCTCTTTGTCTTTCTCATCGAATTCCTTCGTGTCATCTCTCTCTTTTTATCTCGTAAAATATTTAACCGACGTTGTTTTGTATACCGTCCGTTGGCTTTTTAAATGGTTAGAGTATAATCCGGAAACCCATTTTTTTTTATGGTGTGAGGTGTTGTGCAAATCCTAAAGCCGAAAAAAAAATCTTCAACGAGAAGAAGTTCTCGTTTAAAATCGTTCGAAGCTTAATTTAATTTTTTTTTTTTTCATGTTTACTCACTTTTATTTATTTTTTTTTTTTTCATTAATCATCCTGGAGAATAATAATAATTAATAATAACCCCATTTTTTTATTTTTGTAATTTTTTTTTTGTCGTTTTTCCTATTTTGTGATTTTTTTTTTTTTGATACTTTTTTTTTTTTTAATTTTTCGCACTTCGTAATATTATTTATTATGTTTTTTTTTTTTGTCCAAACAATCTCGTAAAAATCGTTTCACGAAAAATCACTGCTGCCTTACAAAAAACCCTCTCCCATGTATCGTGTCATTTTCCAAAATATATTTTTTGTTTTGTTTCCCCCGTTTTTTTTTTTTTTTTTGGAAAATCATTTTGTATGATTTTTTTTCTTATAAGGGCCTAGACAGAATTTTTCAGATTTTTTTTCTTTTTCTTTCTTTCTGTTTGGATCGCATTGTTTTTTTTTTTTTTTTTTTTTTTTCATCATTTTCGATTTAGTCGAAATAATTTTGTAAATGTTATCGCTTATCAATTAAAATTATTAGAATTACTTTTCTTAACGTTTTGTATTTTTTTTTGTTTTTGTTTTTGGGTTTTTTTTTTTTTTATTTTTATTTTTTTTTTATTTTTTAGCACACTTACACTCTCACACAATATTTTACATCCAAGATCGAAGGTTAGAAATTCTTCTCTCTCTGTATCTGTTGATTTGTTGTTGCTTGTTTTTCCTTATGTTTTTCTTTTTTTTTTTTTTACTATTCTTCTCTCTTTATCTCTCCAGACCTTTCTCTTTGCTCTTTCCTCTTTCCTCTTTGCTCTTTCCTCTTTCCTCTTTCTCATTTAGCAAAATTTCATTGCTCTACTTTATCAATTTTTACTGTACATATATATATACATACATATATGTATACATATGCAGGCAGGAGATATTATTTTCATTTTTCATATCATTTCATGTATATACATTTACTATACATATGTACACTTACATACGTACATAAAAAACATATATACGTACATATTATTTTCTTGCTTACGTCATTAATGAATAATTATATTCGATTAATTAACGCATTCAATTTTTCACATAAATATTAATATAAATATATATATCTACATACACACACACACATACAAGACGTAAACAGTTGCAGCAGCAGACATTCAAATAATACGTGCTTGCACGTAACACAAACACACATATATATGTATATATGTATATATATATATATATTTATTAATTTAATATTTTCAAATCGTATGTTTTTCTTTTTTTTTTCGTTTTAATTCTTCAACACCTCTTCTCCGAACATTTTTTGCAAACATTTAACTCTCCTACCAACGACGGTTCGTTAAATTTTCATTCAAATTTTGTTTTTGTTTTTCTTTACGAGATTAAATATTTGTTTTTTTTTTATCTTCTTCTTTTTCGTTCTCCTTCAATTTATCTTCGAAATTTCCTCATGGAAGAATTTTATTTTGATTAGATATAATATTCCATAATCAAAGTTTTGTATTATTCCTTTTTGTTTATATCATTTCCATATTCGTTTTGCCAAAAATTAGTGCATCATGATTGATTATGCACATTTAGTGCATTCATGCACATTTAGTGCATTGATGCACATTGGTGCATAATTTTTCTTTATTTTCATTTCTTTTTCTTTTTGTTTGTTTGTTTTTTTTTTCTCAATCAGAGGCCCCATCGTCGGTGATTTTTTTCTTCTTCATTATTATTATTATTAATATTATTATTATTATTATTATTATTAATATTATTATTAATATTATTTTAATTATTATTATTATTAATAATTATTATTATTAATTATTATTATAAACAGTCTTCAATCTTGTTATTTTTCATCCTTCTCTTTCAATCCTCTCGTTCCGTCATTTTTCATGTTACCCCATACGATGATTTTCAACCCATTTGATGATCACTCATCACACGTCAGTCGATGATATTTTTGTTTTTTTTTTTTTCAATTTAATTTCATTTCTTTATTATCTCTTAGATAATTTTTTTTTTTTTTGTTAAAAATTCCTCCTCATATCTCATTTATCATTTTCTTTTTAGTTTTTTATTTTTCTTAAAAAAAAAAAAAAAAAAAATCACGGTGTGAATCCCTCCCCTCCCTATCTCTCTCTCTCTTTCTTTTACTTTCCCCCTCTCTCTCTCTCTCTCTCTTTCTCTCTTTCTTTATTTATTTATGAACGTAATTGTTTGTAAAATTACAAAAAAGAAATGTCATTCTTAAACAAATACACGTAATTATATTTTAATTAATATTATATATATATATTAATTATATTATATATATAATAATATATTATATTATATATATTAATATATTATATATATATATATAATTTAATTAATATTAATATAATTTAATTTATTTATTAAATTTATTAATATAATTATTTAATATATATATATTATTAAATTAATAATTATTTTAATTATTGTTGTATTATTATCCTGAATAGTTTATTAAAAATCAATGAGATTGTTTGATATACGACAAATTATTATTTAATAAAAAAAGAAGATAATTCATATAAAAGAGAGAGAGAAAGAGAGAGAGAGAGAGAGAGAGAAAGAAAAAAATCAAGATCTCATAATTAGTTCTTTGGTATTATTTAACGAGGGGTGGGGGTATCACACACGTAGACACATACCTGCTGCTTGAGAAAAAGAAGAAGAAGCATTAGAAAACATCAGCAGCAGTAATATCATCATTATCATTATCATCATCATCACCATCATCATCTTCATCATCATCATCATCTTCATCATCATCATCATCTTCATCATCATCATCATCTTCATCATCATCATCATCATCTTCATCATCATCATCATAATCATCATCATCATAATCATAATTATCATCATCAGCAACAGCAGTAGAATGGTAGTAGTATAGTTGTAGTATTTGATAATGGTTTTTATAATAATCAAACGATTGTGTATGTATGTGTGTTGTTTTACCACTCGTATTAATCAAGTGTGTCAATGTGTTGTCAATGTAATGTTAATAATAATTATTTCAATCTTATTATCTTTCACTCTTCTTCCACAGATGAAAGAAAAACAAAAAAACAAAAAAAAAAACAAAAACAAAAGAAACAGTTAACCTTTTAATTATTTTTTTTTTCAGTATGCCTTATTTTATTTTGTTAATGAAAATATTGACGTAAGTGTATAGCATGTGTATATGTATGTATATGTGGGTTAAATGTATTTATTTATTTAAAAAAAAAAAAAAAAAAAAAAAACATACAAAAAATGAAACACATAGAAGAAAGGAAAAGTAAAAGAAAGAAAGAAAAAAAAAGAAAAAAAAAAAAAGAAAAAAAAATAGATTGAAAAATAATCTATCTATTATATTTTCATTTGTGTTATGTTTTATCTTTTAACTTTTACCAGATTGGTAATTAGTAAAAGTAATTATTAAATGGTGGTAGTGATAGTAGTAATAATAGTAGTAATAGTAATAGTAATAGCAGTAGTAATAATAATAGTAGTGGTAAGTTGTAAGAATAGTAATAGTAGTAGTAGTAGTAGTAGTAGTAATAATAATAATAATAGCAAGTAGTAACAGTTATAACATAATGCATAATTGTCACTATTAACTTTTCTTCTTTCATTATCTATCGATATTTATTTCTCTCTGTAATATTATTATTATTAACTTTAATATTAAACTTCTTCTTCTTCTTCTTTTTCTCTTTCATGTTTTAAATCTTCCCTATCATCATAATCCATCATTGTCTTCAACATTTTCATCTATTTTTATCTTTCATTACTTTTTCTTTCCTTTACACTTCATTTCATTTCATTTCATTTCATTTCATTTCATTTCATTTCATTTATTTATTTATTTAATTATTTATTTATTTATTTAATTATTTATTTAGTTATTTATTTATTTAGTTATTTATTTATTATTTTGTTTATTCTTTTATTTAGATTATTTATTGATTTACTTATTATCCTTTAAAACTCCTCTTTCTCATTACGCTGCACTTTAATCAATATTAAATCTTTAACCATAATGAATGAGGTAAAAAGGTTGTTTCTGTTATGTAATCATATTGTTATCAATAATTGTCGTATTCTATTTCATCAGAGGGGTGGTTTTTTTTTATCATTTAACCCTGATTGTTCGATTAGTCAATTACCACCCCTCCCCCAACTGCTCCCATAAAACAACGCTAGTTTATCAAATAGAATAAACGACCTCCCCCCACTCCTTCTTCTTATCTTTCTCCCACCATCAAACCTTTTGTTTGTTTGTTTCTCTTACTTCTTTATTGAAAAGAGAAGACGGGTAATTATTGTTAGTAATAATTGTTGTCGTTGTTGTTAGTTATAATTGCAATTGCAGTTTTACAAGTTGCAGTTGTTGTTGATGAATGTTTTTTTTTTACTTTTTTTTTCTTTTTTCTATACGTACATAACCTAAAAATTGATTATTTAATGCGATGCGCAGAGATAAAATAAACGGTTATACCCAGACGAACAAATATTAGAGAGAGGAAAAAAATTACAAAAAAAAAAATAAATAAAGTAATTACAAACGAAACCGAAACTTTTTTTTTTTTTTCACAATGCGAACATAATTTTTTTTCTTTTTTTTTCAAATTTTTTTTGTTTTTTTTTTTTTGTTTTTTTTTGTTTTTTTTTTTTTTTTTTTTTTTTTAAACACACAACGGTAGTGCGGCAGCAGAACGTTCGCACGAGTTGTTTCGTTTAGAATTTTGAATTTTAACTGAAGAAAGGCATGCATGTATAAGTGTGTACGTGTATATGTGTTGTGTGTGTATGTGTGTGTGAGTGTGTGTATATTGAGTGTGTATATGTATTCGTGCACGAACTAATAATGTAATAATTATATAAGTATACAAATAAAGAAAGAAAAAATAATAATAATTTAAAAAATCACTCTTAATGTTCTAACGATATAGGCAACATAAAAAAAAATAAAATTAATTTATCTGTTTAGTAACCCCTTAATTTCAGTATTTCTTTTTTAAAAGCGCTGTTTCAATTTATCTTTTCTTTTGTAATCCTTGAAAAGGGTTTCTTTTATGTATATCGAAGAAGAAGAAATTATAGAAACGTGGGTTAACAAAAATTGGGATGTAATTCGAGGGTGCAGCTGGGAGAGGGAGGAAGATTGTTGACACTCCCATTATCGGGGGAAGAGGGAGGGGGTGTAAATGCAAATGTACATTGTCAACAAGAATCCTTTTTTTATCTATCTGCACTAACCACGAAAAATAAGCGCTTAAATGGAGGATGCTATTTTGCTGCTGTAGCAAAGCATTCTACTCTCATGAAGATCATCATCATCAGCATCATCAAACAAACGCCATACACGTTTAAAAGGACCTTTCCCAATTTCGTTCCCTTATTTCTATATATGTTTGTTTCTTCTTCATTCTTATTTTTTTTACAATTTCTATCGCATCATTATTTTCATCATAGTCATGATTATTATTATCATTACTATCATCATATAATCATCTTCATCATTATTATGATTATTAGCATCATTATCATTACTATTTATATAAATATATCTCTCTCTCACTACCTATTTCTATTTTGTAATCAATTCTGTTGAAAATTTCTTCATTTGTACAGAAAAAGAGAGAGTATTTTTCTTCTTCTTCTTCTTCTTCTTTTCTTTTTTTATTAATATAATTATTATTATGATTATTATGATTATTATTAACATCATATGTACACCTAAAAATATAATTAATCATCTTGTATTAATATTGTATCTCTGATCACCTGCGCGTGTTCATTTGACAAAACCAAAATATCAAATAAACAATATATAAAAAGAGCCGAAGGGGAGAAGGGGACAAAAAAAACAAAAAAAAAAACATATAAACCTACCAAACACGGTATGTTGTGATCGGTAGGGAGATGGCTCTTTCTGATAGTTGGCAGGTGGAGAGAGGGGTTGCTTAAAAAAAAAAAAAAAAAAAATAAATAAATAAATAAATAAAAATCAAGTAGAGTAGCAGTAGTATCATTAATAATATTATTTTAGTTTCCTGGTATTGGAATGATATTTTTTGTTAATTTTTTTTTGTGGTTTTTTTTTTTTAGTCCTTTTTTTTTGTTTTTTTTTTTTTTGGGTAAAGTTTTTGACGAGAAGAAGAAAAAAAATAAAATAAAGATAAAATGACAATAATAAATTATTTGTTGTTCGTATGACCAATTAAATATCTCTGTGCATCGCGCGAGAACTCATGTATAGGTCTCCTATAATCTTAAAAGTCGTATTATCAGTATCGTCATCATCATCATCATCAATCATTATTTTTGCCTAATTAATAATTTTTTTCTTTATATACATATATATAGAATAAATTACCCGTCTTTCTCTCTTTCTTTCTTTGTTTCAAAAAAAAAAAAAAAAATGTAATCATATTCTCTTTTTATAAGTCCTTAAACTATTTCCTATTTTCATTAATATTCTTATGCTCGAAAAAAGCGGGGGTAAGTGCAATCTCTTAGCGAGAGGGAGGTCTTAGTGTTTTTTTGTTCATTTGTAAACGGTTGCATCTCTCGATGAGTGACCCACTCTACCCCCGTCGAGCAAAATTCAATGTTCATTTGTAGGTTTCTTTTGTTTTTTGTTATATAAGAGTTTTATGAGTGGCTGCTAAAGTCAGCATCAGATTATTGTTTGTTGTAAATTGTTGTTGTTGTTGTTGTCGGTTGTTGATATTGTTGGTTGTAGTTAATTTGTTATTCCTTCTATTTAATTTTGTTTTAACCCTCCATAATATCGAGGTTACTGAATTGGCGTTGATTGTTGTGGTGACGATGGTTGCTGTTGCTGTTGCGGTTGTTGTTGTTGCGACTGCTGCTGCTGTTGAGGTGATGGTGACGACAAACTTGTTTGTACTTGAGAGGAAGTAGGAGTTTGAGGTGTTGGGATAGTTCCTCCTTGTTGGGACGTGGCACTGCCATCACGTCGGGAACGGGAACCCCCTTCTTGACTGGCACCACGACCAGCACGTGCAGCTGCACTACCAGCACCTCCTGGTGCTACGGATTGAAGGACCATTGATCTTATCCTTCTTTGAGCAGACTAGAAAAAGAAAAGATAAATTATATTCGAGACATTCACACTGTTTGACAATGAAGTTCATCACAGGACACTGATTTTTTTCTTTTTTTTCTTTGAAATTCTTATGGTAATAAATCTCTACCTGAACTGAAAAGAATGGTCCAGTAATATGAACGGTCGTTTCTTCATCAGCAGAGGGTGGCGTAGCTTGTTGCTCTGACAATTTGATGACACTTCCAGTGGCACGCTGTAATTCTCTTACATTTTGTCCACCTTTACCGATGATTCTGCCTACTTGAGCGCTAGGTACTAAAATTTCAATTGTCAGTCTCACATCTTCTGTACCTGCGACAAAGCCTTCTTCGCGCATCTTCTCAAAGATCAAATACTGTGCCTGAAAAATATTCCAATATCATTAGTAAATAAGGATTTCCATCTTACGGAGAATCACGTAGATTTATTCAAATATAAAAAAGAAAAGAAAATGTTAAAGGGTTTAATACGGAACCGAAAAGCACAGAGTATATTATGTTAATCAGTACGGGGCCCTTTATAATTGTTTAATCTACCTACTTTATCTAGATCTAATGTTTAAAAAACAGCACAGACCCAAATGAGTAGGATAAAAAACCTAAGAAAATATCCGTCCGACGGTTGGTTTCGAACCGACGATCATGGTTTTACCAAACCAACGCCAGTTACGCGAAGCCAACCAATGCTACGGAAGAAAAGCGAAATTATATTGAAAAAGTTTAACATGACTACTTACTTTCCATTGCGATTCAGGTGATCCCACAATGGTCACTTTTCTTTCAGTTTGTTGATCTGCAGGTTTATCTTGCTCTAGGGGAGCAATTTTTACACTTG
Organism: Polistes dominula; assembly: GCF_049000335.1. Classification (NCBI taxonomy): domain Eukaryota; kingdom Metazoa; phylum Arthropoda; class Insecta; order Hymenoptera; family Vespidae; genus Polistes; species Polistes dominula. The sequence continues at coordinate 2,544,220 of NW_028301058.1, read as the reverse complement.
CTCCAGAAAATCTAATAATATTTCTAATGTGAGAACCTTTGGTACCTATAATAGCACCTACGCTGCTATTCGGAATATACAGGAACGTCGTCTCCTGGGATTCCCCAGAAGGTACCGCTGAAGACGGTAAATTGCTCGTGTATGGGTATGGTGTTGGTCCAGACCCGTACAGTGCTGTTCCGCGGGAACTGTACCCCATTCCAGCGGTGGACATCATCGCCATGGGATGTAGCCCCGGGAACATCATGGTTTGAGGCTGCAGACACCATAATTTATTATTGATATATTTTCTTGATGTTTTTAATGATTATCAATAAATAAAATAACTTACCGCCATAGCTTGCAAGTCGTTTTCATAGCTCTGCCGCAGTTTACTCGAAATCATAGCTTCTGCTTTGCTCATATTGTCTATAGTCCCCTTCACAGTAATAATTCTTTCTAAATTAAAACTGTTAATATCATTAATACTACTCACAGTAATTTTAGATTCTGTGTCTTGCATGATTCTTTTTATAGTATTACCGCCTTTGCCGATAATACGCCCAATTAGGTTATTATGGGCAAGAATCTTCAATGTTATATCTCTGTGAATATAACGAATAAAATCAAATGTTTATCTCTCATTTATAAGAATACAATGAAAATTTATCAAATATCATATCAATCAAGTTTACCCTTTGTTTGTGCTTGCAGCTTCTTGCTGCATCACTTCTAATATCTTTTTGCACGCATTGGTGCAATTTTCGGGATTTCCGTAAATAGTAATCGCTTTCTCCACACAGCCAACATTGTCTTTTCTATGAACGTCAACTCTTGCTCTTGATGACTGAGTAATATGACGTATTGTCGTCCCCTGTCGTCCAATAATGGCTCCGACCATGTCGGACTGTACCAAAATTCTAAGCGGGAAATCAGTTTGACGCCCGGCCCCTGGCGCTCCAGGAAACCCTGTTCCGGTGCGCGTACTCCTCGCTCTTCTTCGGCTTTCTGCCGAAGCCATTTCTACTTTTAAAGGGGTTCCTTCGTAATCGTAGCCATTTAATTGGGCTACAGCCCTATTTAAATTAAAAAAATAAATAAGTGATACGTTTTAAACTTGTTACTTTTTATTTTAGAACATTAACAATTCGTTTCAACGTTGAAGTAAATTTAACCCTTTGTGGACGATAACTTTTTCAACCAGTTTAGGTACCAGGACGAGGTGATTTTTGCCAATTATGTCGAATGTCTTTACACATGTTTATAAAATATGGCAAATAAAAGCTAAGGAAGCCTTTTCCAAGTACCAATAGTTCATTCCCTTTAGTTAGAGTTAACAAAATAAAGCATAAAACACAGATTATCGCCCCTCACTCGCCACTCGTCCTGCCGAACGAAACGTCGTGGCAACCGAGAGTCGCTTATCGTCCCCAAAGGTTATAACCATGTAAATAATTATTTTCACCATGAAATTATTGAAAAATACATATATGTATACTCACTGCTGTGCCTGTTCTGGGGTTTCATAGCTGACAAGGTAGGAAAGTGTATTTGGGTCCCGCGATGTCACTTTTTCGAGTACTTGAACCTGTCCGTAGTTCAATAAAAGTGATTCGAAATCCTCTAATCTTATATTAATTGAAACGTTACTAACGAGAATTTTATTTGTGGTGGCCCCGCTGCTGCTGCAAAATAGAAAAAAAAAGAACAAATTTAATTATCATTCTTTTAAAGTACAACAATGAAAGAAAATATTATTTTATATATTTATAAGCTTGCTTTTCAGGTACGTGTATATATATATATATATATATATATATATATATATATATATATATATAGATCATTGTCATATTTATTTGAATATTTGAAAATAAAAGAGTGCGCATGTGCTAACAAATTAGGCGCGAATATTTAAAATCAGCTGCCTTGATTAATATTCAATTATTATCATCCAAAATGTAATACATGGTGGTTTAATAAATATAAACACTCTAATGAAAAAGAAAAAGAAATTAAAACACTGACGAATGTTCCGTTTGAACTTCAAAAGTATACTCAAGCTCAAACCCACCCCCCAAAAAAAGGAAAAAGAGATCGTTTAAATTCACAAAAGGGGCAAACGATTGTAAAAAGAAGAAGAAGAAGAAGACTGAGGAGGAGTACTAAGAGTGGTGTCTCCTAGTAAAAACGAAACGGTTAATAGTAGAAGTAAATGGTTGAAGAGGAAGAGAAGTTATGAGAGGATGAGGTCGTAGAAAAAAATAAAATAAAATAATAATAATAAGAAGAAGACGACGACGAATTAAGAATAAGAATAACACACGAACACAGGAAGGAAAAAGAACTAGGAGGGAGAGTAAAAGGCACGTCATTATGGCGCCTATGAAAGAGTAAAACGAAACAGAAAAGATAGAAAGAGGGATAAGAATACAACACAACACTTATGATATCTTTATCTTTATCTTTCTCTCTCGCTGGCGATATCGTGCGTGGTAAAAAAAGAAAGAAAGAGATAGCACACATGTAGCATAACAGCAGTTATGGTTGTGTGATGATGATGACGATGATGGTATAGTCCTCTCTCTTTGTACGATATGAATGAACCAAACTGCAAAAATAAGGAGGAAAGAAAGAGAGAGGGCTGAGGAAGAGGACTGAGGGTTAAGGCAAGGGAAAGAGAGGAGACAGGGAGGACGCCAAGCGGAAAGAACAAAAAGGGAGGGTGAAACGGCCCCGAGACTCTCACTTTCGTAGCTATCGATTTTTCAACGCGCCGACCCACTCAGCACGCCGCGAGGGCTTTTGGCTAACCTTGAAGGAAACGCGCCGACGTTGCCTTTGGATCAATCCCTTGGCCCTCACACTCACTCGCACACTCACTCACTCACTCACTCACTCACTCACTCACTCACTCACTCACTCACTCACTCACTCTTCCTTTCTTTCTTTCTTTCTTTCTTTCTCTTTCTATGATTCTCACCCCTTTTTCTACCTACTCTATCTACCACTTTCACTTTCACTTATCAAACGTTTTTCTTTCTCTCTTTGCTAACTAAAATTATTTTTATTTTGAACGATCTAATTCGATAGATAATTTGCTGATCATTTTTTTTAATTGAATTATTTGTCAATTAATACAGTTGGGTATGCAAAAGTGCATCGATTAGTTTCCACTTGAAAATACGCAACTCAGGATGTTTAAAGAGTAGCCTAGAGAATATTATATAAAATGTGATCTGTGTGACTATGCAAAAGAGAAAAAAAGATTGAAGTTGGGTTGAGCAACCACCACTTCTGAGATTTATTAGAAGTACACACCCCCCGAAGTGCAACGAGCCCCCCATCGAGTGCAACGACAAAAATTCGCAGAGTTCGCTAAACGCTGTGACTAGAGAGGAGTCAAACTCTTACAAGGTAGACAAATATAATAGACAAAAAAAGAACAGACGATGATACACTTAACGATGTTACAGAAGGGTTTTAGTGGTGCCAAAAACTTACATCAAGATAGATAATACTAAAATCATTAGAAAGATAGGTAGGGGTGATTGATGCATCAGAAGTACTACAACATTAACAACAACTATAAAAGTGTCGAGTAAAAAATAATGCATAAAAATTCGTTTCTACCTCACCGTAGAAAAAGAACGGCAATGGTGATAGTAGTGGTAGTGATGGTATTGGTATTGGTGGTGGTAGGCCCTGCCAACCACCACCACCATCACCACCACCAAGGGTTTGTTCGTCGAAGCGAACTTTGCCGCGCGGACACGTGCTACGAGTCGTCTGTAGATTAGAAAGAGAGGACAAGAGAGGAGAGGAGAAGAAAGAAGAAAGGAGAGGAGAGAGAGGAAGCCTTTGTTTCGCGTGCTTTTGGGAATTTTCGGTGGCATTGCTTGCTTGCTTGCTTGCTTGCTTGCTTGGTGGGAGAACCTAGACTGACTATGAGAGTGAGAGTGAAAGGTATGGAAGAAAAGGAGAAGGAGACAGAAGGGAAGCTGAAACGAAAGTGTAGGGGTTGCCCTGATATCGTCTCCTCCTCTTTCTCCTCTCAACCCTCTTTTTCCCTCTTGCTAGGATACACGCGCGCCAACTCGAAGGAAGAGGAGGAGAACTTCCACCTCCACTACGATGAATGTCGTAACCCGCAAACTCGTCCCAACCCTTTCCTTCTACACCACCACCACTACTACTATTACAACATCCTTCCTTTACCACCACCACCACAACCACCTCCTCTTCCTCCCTCTCCTCTGTCTACTGCTACAGTTGTTCCTTCTCTAATACTCAACCTCCTCTCTAAATCTTACACGAGATTTAACCAGCCGGTTCTCGCTTGCACGCACGTGTAAACAACTTCGCCATCATTTCGTTCGTTCACCTTTAAAACGAAACCCGCTATTTTTACCTAAAGCCGAACGAAACAGATCTCTCTTTCTCTCTCTCTCTCTCTCTTCTATAAGTTAGAGAAATTCATGATTGCAAGTGTATGCGTGTGTGCGCGTGTGTGTGTGTGCTGTTAAACGTCTAAGTTTCAACGTTGCTTGAGAATGTGTGTACCCACCACCCCCCCATGTTTCTTCAAAGTAGTAGGATGTATATGTTCCATGTAAGTTGCATATAACTTGCCTGTTTGTTAAACTATATGTTGAATATTCAATGTGTGTGTGTGTGTGTGCGTGCGTGTGTGTGTAAAAGATAGAGGAAAAGGGAGAGAAAGAACTTTTCCAAGCTATGAATACAGGGGTGGAATAGAACCATGAGGAACCTGACCACAGCAGCTCACCACCGTGGAAGAGCTTTTGATGTAGCCTAAGACGTATCACCAACTATACTTTTTTTCCTCCCCCTCTTTTTGGACACTACTATTACTTTTATGGTGTATTCTCTTCTCTGTTCAATTTAACTGGTGTTCCTTTTTTTTCGGGGAGACTTCTAACGAAGCATCATCACCATAGTGAACGTATGTTGCATGCATGCATGCAACAGCAGCAGAAATGTTTTTCAAAGGTTTGGGGGTTTGGTGGTTGAATGAGCAACGTAAACGAAAATATTTGAAGAGGGTTTATACTATTACTACTATTGCTGCACACCATGCTTAATTGCGATGGGAATTGGGATTCGTTATGTGTTTGTGTGTATAAGCAGAAGAATATAAACGGTGAAAAGGAATGAAAGAATGGAAGGATGAAAGGATAGATGGAAGATGATCGAAAGTGGAACACCACCATTACCACCACCATCAGAGGAACCTGGGGTTATCAGATAATTAGCAGTGTGCCCAATCCCTTCCTGTTTCTTTATTTGGGGATGGGGTGGGTTTGATGATTAGGTAATAATTTTTCTGTTTCTTTGCTACTTTTAGTTTTGTACTATTATTTTTCTTATTCTTTTTTTTTCAAATGGGGTTTCTTTTTTTTATGCTTTTGATTGGCGCCAAGTTAACTTGACAAGAGAAGACGACATTAACGATATATTCTAAACGTCGGGTGTCTCGAAATAACACTATGACCCAGTTGTTAAAGAATTTTAGTCATCAGAAGTGAGAGAGAGAGAGAGAGAGAGAGAGAGAGAAACATTTTATTCAGTTCAACGATGAAATATTTTAATAGTTCAAATAAATACGAATTATCGAATTGAAATAAATGCTAATTGAACGAATACCAAGTATTGATAAGAAGAACAATAAACTCGTTTGAAATGATTACAAATGTTTGCAATGAAATTTTGAGATCAAATCTTAATGTAGATCGTGAATTCTTACACGGCCCTGACCGAAAAACAAAAGTATCAACATATATTTTATCTCTTATTATCTTTTTTCTTTTTTATTTTCTTTCTTTTTTCATTGGCGTTTGAATTGCGCCGTGACGTGACCGGTAGAGTTTGCCGGCGCCAAAATCGATTTTCAAAAGGGAAAGTGACTTCGTGCGTTGTAAAACACACTCAAACATCATCATATTACCATCATATAAAAAATTATAATAAAGAATAAAAAGAAAAATGAACACGTAGTAATTTATTAAAAACGTATCAAAATTTGTATGAAATATAAAGAGAAGGAAGAAATTCATTTAAACCACGCATGAGGGGAGAAAAAGTGAAAACAGTGTGTGTGTAACACTTAAATGAATTCACGAACGAAAGAATTACTAACACATATACGTTCACGTGTATCCACCACCACGTGTATACGTGGGTTTTATTATTCGTTCTACTTCGTTGAGATTCGGAATCCGTGAATGGCGCCAAAACAATTCTCAAACAAATGAAACAAATTTTACTTACTACAATACTTTTGTAAAAAAAGATCTTATAATAATTATTATTTAATTAATTAATGTAAATTTAACATCAAACAAGCCATTATTGTGTCAAGAAAAAATGAAATTCCTTTCCGAACAATCCAATAATTGCATTGAAACGCAAACCCTTCAATATCTCCATTCGAACATAAATGGAGTTAGGCCACTTTCTAAATAAACGACTGAAATAATAAAAAAAAAAGCTGCGTTATTAGAAAAGTGAATTCCCCCGTTTACAGTTTATATAAGTTGATTATTATTATAATAACCTATTTTTGTAATACTTTAAATCAGAAAATATATACGTATATTATAATAGGTAGATAAATTATAGTGTTGGTTAGATATGTTCGAGAGCAATGTACTGACACGCGTGCGCATTCGAAAATGAAAAAATTTATGTCACTTTATCGCAACCCTGACGCTGAGATAACGTGAAATATCATTAATATTGACATACATACGTATAAACGCTGCACTGTGTTAAAAAAAAAAAAAGGTACATACATACACACACTATTGAAACATTCAATATATATTATAATACTACTACGAATATTATTTACTTATGAATAATAATTGTTCTTATTCTTAAAACATTACTTTTCTATAATTTAATTTCAGTCATTGATAAACACGTATGTATATTATAATATATTATCAGATTATAGTTTAAACGATTAAAATGTTAATTACAATTTTATTTAGAAAGAAAAAAAAAGAAGTTCTATTAAAAAATTTCATAAATGTTCGCGACCAATTGTGTTTTATAAATACAAAAACTACAGAATACATTTTGGCACAATCTTTTCTCTGATTGACACAATTTCTTTAGTCATTAACATATTCTTAAAATGAAATAAAAAAAAAAAAATAAAAAAACGTTCAAATAACCGGATAAAGGAAAATGCGGTCTTGATACGGTCTCTCGATGTGATTAGGTCAAGATAATGCACACGTTGCTTCTACATACGTACATACATACACATATACATGTATACATATATACATAAGAAAGAAAGAAACAAGCTGCTTCTCATTAGGCGTTAACGATGAATGAAACGAACCCGCAGGCCGATCAGTGGGGTCCTTGAAAGAATGCAAGTGGTTGTGGTTGTTTTACATTTTACATAGTCATAAGTCAGTTATAAAAAATAATAATAATAATAATAATAATAATAATAATAATAATAATAATAATAATAATAATAATAATAATGCATTTTCTAATACATTTCGACACCTAGTACGTTTAAAAAATTATTTATAATTATTGAGCAAAATTATAAAGGATAATGACATGGTATAAATATAAAACTTGCAAATAATATTTTCTTTTTTTTTTTGCATCGATTGAACGAATTTAAAAGATTAGATAGAAGAAAAATTAAAATTAAAATAAAAATACAAATAGAAACGTTGATGATAAATTTGAAATAACACACACCAACCACACACACACACACATACACACACATACACAAAATGAAATTATTAATCATATCAATCATGCAATATATAGTTATAATCTATAAATATTGTTATAGAAGAGGAAGTATTGGTAATAAAACAGAGAGAAATGGCCGATGGGTGTTGAGATATTTTTAAGTAACCTTTACGAGGTCATTGCACCTGCTTAACCTGCGTAAACCTGTTTGCTTAAGCGACTTCACGCACGAGCGAGCGAGTTCTTCATAAATCGCATTGAGTATAAACCGTTCTTATTTCACACATACACCCATACATAGAAACACATATACAAATATTCGCAAATTACACAAGGAACAACCATTCTTATTTCGTACTAGTAGAAAGTAATACTTGTTCTGTTAAAGATAAAGTCATTTGAATTAGGTAAAGTTCACTAAAGAAATATACTAAGATTCATTTATGATATTAGTATGATATTACTATTATATATATATATATATATATATATATATATATATATATATATATAATAATACATAATATATAATAATATATATAATAATGTTTACCATTGTAATACCATATATATATCAATACTGGTAAATATGGTATTATATATGTTAACACTATTATAATACCATATTACAATTGTGTGTGTGTGTGGTATATATGTATAATATATTAATATGTATATTATATACATTATAATTAATATAAAATTAATATATAATTAATATTAAAATTAATTATATATATACATATATACCATTACTGTGTGTGGTATATTTGGTATTATATATGGTAGTATATGGTATTATAATGGTATAATATGTATATATATTATATACATTATAATTAATATAAAATTGATATATAATTAATATTATAATTAATAATATGTATATTATATATATACTATATAATACCAATACCAATATCAATACCAATACCAATACCAACATCAGTACCAATACCAATACCAATACCAAATAAAAAGATACCAATTTGTAATAAACGATACAAATACTAATTAGGATATTCCCCCTCTCCACCCTTCCCAATTTAAGTTTGTTCGTACACTATACTACACGCTTAGGAAAGATTATTTCTTCAAGATGGAGTTTATACATCTCTAAAGGCAGTGCACGTGGCGCTTTTAGAAGCGCGGGAAGACGCGCGCGACAGCGATTTCCGGTCGTTTCTTGGAAGAAGAACAAGAAAAAGAATAAAAAAGAATAAAAAAAGAAGAAAAAAGAAGGAAGAACGGGAAAAGGGTGGTGGTAGTGGTGACGATGAATCAACACACCAAAAGAAAACTACCAGGAGGAATAATCGACAATTTTCGTGAACAAACTGTTTAAGTATACTTTGACTGTAGTATATCATACGAATGACGTCATCATTTCTTATCTTATCATCTATCTTTCTATTGGTTAAACGTACTGTAGGCCAAAAATAACCGAGTACCTCACCCCTCAAAAAGAAACCCTTTGTGAATTGTGGTATATACGTTTAAAAAAAAAATGTTTATTGTTTGATCAAATTGTTCGATATTAAATTACATGTATAAATACCCTTCCCCACACACATACACACACACACACACGCTTATATTTTTATCACGTTTATAAATTTTTTATTTTATTTGATTATCAAAGAGTAACCCTAGAAAACGTTTTATTGCTGTTAAATCTCTTAAAAAAAAGAACAAAAAGTATGGAGCATATATACGACCAGGTAGAGGGGGAAGGGGAGGGGGAAGTGGGGGATTTCCGTCACCGAACTCGAGCTGTGCTTGGCTTCCGCGTATTTGCTGATAATTCTTCTTTCTCTTTCTCTTTTTCTTCTCTTCTTTCCTACCTACGAGTTTTCTCGCCCACGTTCTCACGTTCCTTGATGTCAACGGCCATAAAGATACGTCAGAGATTACAACACACGGATGCAACGTTGCCTGCATAATAATCCATTTTCAATGGAATCATATAAATTCGATCGAATGTTACAGAAAAAGAAAAAACAGAAGAAAAAAACAAACAAAGCAAAAAGAAGAAACTGAAATTTTTTTTCATTTTTTTTTTTTTTCGTTCAGACAATTTCTACCAGAAATTTGGATTTTTTTTTTAAGAAAAGAAGAGGAAGAAAAAATGATTTGTAATATAAGATTACTTTTTAATAATAATTAATTGTACGTTTTGCAAGATAAGATTTATTTCATCAGAAAAAAAAATGTTTAACAACAATTTTGATTCCGATGATGATTGGGGGGGGGGGCCTGTAATAATTGCGAATCTACACGAAAGGAAATTTCACAATATTGCAACACAACACAACAATTCTAACATACTTCTGTTCTATACTATACTATTTCTATGAATTTCTAAGTCCTTGTTGTTTGCTTTTAATATCGTTACTAAGCAACACGTAATAATTCCACGTTTTAGATTAGTATTCGAAGAATATAATAGGGTCATTGAATATTAGGTTAGGAAATAAGTAGTAATGGCCGAATTTTTTTCATACAAGATGGTCGCAAGATTTGGACTTGCAAGATGGCGTTGCTCAAAATGCATACAAATCACAATTATTCTCTAACAATTGAATAAAATTAAACTGTCAATTATTTTTATTTTTTTAACAAAATATAACTATATCAACGTTAAATGATTAATTTGACATAAATAATCATTAAAACTTTTGATACATTTAATTATACAATTGTATAAATTATTTCTACGTTAACCTAATATTATCAACGTGTGTTTCTTTATGATTCATTTAATATTTTTATTTATTCTTTAACGAAATCATTTGTTTTCTAACAAACAAAATGATGAAAGATTTGAAACGGCGCGCGCCGTTTATCGTATTGCAATACGCCACCGATTAAACCATCTTTTTATTTCTTTTTCTTTTTCTCTTTCTCTTTCTCTCTCTCTCTGTCTCTCTGTCTACAAAGATTATGCTGAATCACTCGACAATAACCGTGCTTAGCTCTCCCACGGAAGTTGTTAGTTGTTCTTCACTTAAATGAAAAAGAGAAATGAAAGATATTGTATAAAGACTTGAGAAATATTATTAAATCTGAAGAGAGAGAGAGAGAGAGAGAGAGAGAGAGAGAGAGAGAGAGAGAGAGAAAAGCATTTTATTTATATTTTAATTCCTATATTATCCGTAATCAAACATATATAGTCACATTAATGATAAAATATAAAAGAATAACACATGTATAATATTATTTAGATAAAAACAACAACAACAAAAAAAAAAAGATTATGTTTGTGTTATTGAAAAATTCTTATGAACTCGGTGGTCCCCCCTTTTGTCCCCCCCAATAATGTATAGATTTGGTTTTAGTTACGACCCTGGATTTGCGCGTTGTTGAACAACACGCGCCTATTCCGCCTTTAGGCCTAGAGAGAAACCCATCGCGAGAAGCAACAAGTGTCTCTTAAAGCCAATTGTTAATGGCGAAGGCGGCACACACATTGAACCTATCATCCATCCACATATGCACTCATCATACATTTATATATATATATATATATATATGTGTGTGTGTGTATACATACGTGTAACGCAATAGGATAAGAAGAAGTAGAAGTAGAAGTAGAATAAGAAGAAGAAGAAGCATGCATACGAAAAGAAACTCATGTATGTCAATATGAACTATATATATATGTTTATATATATGTGTGTGTATGTGTAAAGATTTCTAAACGTTCCTAATATTTTAGACAATCCTACCAACCGACAATAAACGAGAGACGACAACGACGTAGAAGATGATACCAGACAACATGGACTATTCCAAAAATAATTTTTAGGCTATCCGTGAAGCAGAGAGTAAAAGAGAGAGAGAGAGAGAGAGAGAGAGAGAGAGAGAGAGAGAGAGAGAGAAAGAATGAGTAGACGACGAAAGAGAAGAAGATAACTAAAATACTTCGAAGAAAACCCAAGGGCCCCACCTAAAGATCTGGATGAGATATTTTTATACAATCCACCACATTACACATATACACGTACAAATAACAGACACTCGTAGAATATCATGCATGCAAACCTACTACACCTAGTAATTATTTAAATGTCATTTTTTTGTATACCATTTTCCTAAATGATATTTATGATCTATAAAATTAATAATTAACAAAATAATATAATATAATAAATTATTTTAGTAAACATGTAATATATATATATGATATACATCTATATGTAGACACTATACATACTATAGTACTATATAGTATTATGCTATACTACACTATAGTATATTGCAAATACACTATAGTACTATAGTACAGTACTATTTTATAATACACTATTAGTATACACTATATACACTAAACAGTAGCTTAGTGTACTATATATACTACTATACTATATGACTAACAGTAGTAGTAGTTATATATATATGCTACTATACTATTGAGTTACTATACTAATAATATATATATAGTATTAGTATAGTATAGTATACTCACTAGTATACTAGTATAGTATATATACTAGTATACTTATTAGTATAGTATAGTATACCAATACTAATATAATAATACTAATATATATATATATGCTTGTTAAAAAAATAGTATGTGTCTTATTGTCAGTCAACTAGTTACAAAAATAATGAATAATAATAATCGTGGAACAGTTGTGTGTTCTACACTCTCTCTCTCTCTCTCTCTCTTTTTCTCTCATTCTCTCTTTCTCTCATTCTCTCTTTCTCTCACTCTCTCACTCTCATTCCATTTCATCCGGTTATTCGTGTTGAAACGAAACTTTGAAAATACTGACCTAAATAGTGTGTCTACGGAATACGCCGATATCTCTTCTCTCGGAGAGAGAGTGAGAGAGTGAGAAAGAGAACATTGGGCACGCTACAAAGAGAAAGAGAAAGAGAAAAAAAGAGAGAGAGAGAGGGAGAGAGAGAGAGAGAGAGAGGGGGAGAGAGAGAGAGAGAGAGAGAGATTAGCACGGAAATCGTCGTCGAAACGTCACCAGCCGACGCCGGTACGTCGCAAAGAGGAGAAAGAAAGAAAGAAAGAAAGAAAGAGAAAGAGTATATATACATACATATGTGTGTATGTGTGTGTGTTTGTGTCGACAAGTATGACGTCGTCGTTATTGCCCAGCTTGTTCGATCGAACACGACACACGACTACTACTACTACTATTACTACTACTACTATTACTATTACTATTACTATTACTATTACTATGACACGATGATGATGTGGAAAGGGTGGAAAAAAAATTGTCACATCAAAAAAACAAAAAAACCTTTTAACTGTTCCTTCGCAACCCTTCATCCTCACTCGTACCTTTTCCCTCCTCTTTCTCCACCCCCAGACCAACGACATCCTTCAATCCTTCAACCAATCCTTTTTTTTGTCCTTCCTTCTTCTTATTATTATTTTTATCTTTTATCTTTCTTTTTATCTAGCGTAAACCACAATAAAATTTTAGATTTTTCATCTTAAACGTTTTCAAACTGAACTCAAACTGAACTCAAACTGATCTGAACTGTACTGTAATGTACTGTACACTGTAACTGTACTCATTGTGTGAGTTGTTAATAATAATAATAATAATAATAATAATAATGAAAATAGAGAAACAAGATTATACTTCATCGTGATACGATAAGAAATCTAGGTACGAGTTAGATTTTTTTCTTTTTATCATTGAGATATGATAAATGTTATATTATCCATTTAGAAATCTAGTCATCTTAGATTTATGTAGTTTATGTTGTGCAACGTTACAAGAAGAATATGCGCCATTTTGCTATCTTATTCTTTCTTTAATTTATTTATTTTATTTTTTTTTTTTTTAATTTTATTTTTCTGTCTCACTTAGACCAAAGCACGAGACGCCGCCTATTCGTTCGTCCCCCCTTCTATCAGAAGAAGAAAAAGTAACGAAAGCGGATGTAAACAAGTCGCTTACGCACATTCGACCATACACCATTTTTATATACGCATAAGTTCTATGTTTATATGTGTATGAGACTGTGTGTGTGTGTGTATGTGAATGTGTATATGAGAGAAACCGTATACTTGTGCTTGAAAGAGAAATGGGTGAAGATGAAAAGAGAAAGAGTTAGAGATATACTAAAAGATATTCAAATATAACCATGTAAGGAAAGTAAAGAGAGAAAGAGAAAGAGAGAGAGAGAGAGAATGAAAAAAAAGGAATTTATCTCGTGGATTTAATCTTGGAAGAAATAAATAAATAAAGAAAGAAAGAGAAAGAGTAATGCGATTGAGTTAACTTAGCAGAAGTGAAACACGATTTCTTGTACCGTTTCAAGATTACGCACGATATTCAGAAGATCCGTTGTTCCTCGTTGGAATTTAACAAAAAAAAAAAAAGTATTAGAAAAAAATCTATATTACATATAAAATATATGAAAATATCTATAAATATAAATATTATTAAAATATATATATATATAAAAATAAAATAAAATAAAAAATAGTAATAGCCGACAACAAGAAAGGGGGATTGTTTCTGTTTGAAAGTTAGAAAAAAGTATTATAGAAAAAAATATATATATAAAAATAAAATAAAATAAAAAACAATAATGGCCGCGACAAGAAAGGGGAATTGTTCCTAGTTGAAAGTTAAAAAAATATATATATATAAAAATATATAAAAATATATAAAATATATATAAAAAAAAATTATAAGAATATATATATCATTATTAAAATATTTAAAATATATAAAATATATTTAAAAAAAATAAATAAAAATAAAAATGGCCGACAAGAAAGGAGGACAAAGAAAATGTAGTCTTCTTCTTCTTCTACTTCATTTTCTTTTTCTGTATCTAACTATCTACTACTATTACTACTACTACTACTACTACTACAACCATAACCATTAACTATTAAAACCAACCCATTCTATCAATTTCTTTCTATACTCTTTTTATTTTGGTGTTTTCTCTCGTCGTTTTATTCCGCGTTTCTCCGTACAATTTCGTCGTCGTCGTCGTCATAGTCGTCGTCGGGGATATTTTTGTAGCATGTATCTTTTTCTCCTTTCTTAACGTATGTGTATGTATGTATGTATATGTATGTCTGTGTTTTACGTGTTGGCGTATATCATCCAATGAAAGCAAACGGCAACATACTTGTCCGGTGACGGTGTGATCAGGAGGCGCATGTTACACACACGTCTGAGAAAATGAAGATGATGATGAAGATGAAGAAGATGAAGAAGAAGAAGAAGAAGATGAAGAAGAAGAAGAAGATGAAGAAGAAGAAGAAGAAGAAGAATGAAAAGAGAAGATAAGATAGAAGAGAAAGATAGAAGAGAAAGAGAGGGGTTGGTTATATTACGAGATACCGATGAAAATCTTTTTATCGAATTCTTACCAATCAGTTTTTCATTCGTTCTACAATACCATCAAGATTTACCGATCGTAACAAGTAACAAACTGTATATATGTGTGTCTGTGTGTAAATGTATAACAATGTGTATATATGTGCCCATAATTATGAAAGTGATCTAAGGTAATTCATAATTAAAAATAAAAAACAAATAAATTTTTCAATTATTTCAATGCACATTATTTGAAACTAAATAAATTCAATATAATTTTGCACGATATTATCAAAAATGAATCGATAGATAGGTGTTTTATATAAAATTCATTATGAAAGTAGTCTATAAGGTAATTCCAAATTAAAAAACTGAGTCTATCAGTTATTTCATAGCACATTATTTTAAACACAAAAAATACATTTAATATGATTTTGCACGATATTGTTAAAAATAAATCATGAAATAAATGTTTGTTATTTTAATATTATATAAAAATTCATTATGAAAGTGTTTTCTAAAATAATTCAAAATTAATAAAATATTAGTCTATCAGTTATCACACACATCACACATTATTTTAAATGAAGTTAATTTAAATTATGTAATTTTGTAACGATATTGTCAAAAAATTAATCATTAGATAAATGTTTGTTATTTCAATATTATATAGAATTTATTCAATGTTCGAATATAATTTTTGAAATATCTAGAAACAAGATAACTTAGACACAACTTTCATAATTATAGGTACATATATATCTACTACTAGTAGTTAAAAAAAGAAGAAGAAAAAGGGGGAAAAATGATTTCTTCGTGCACCTTTCACAAAGTTAACAAACCAACCATTCTCTTTTATAACATGGTTTTATTTACCATGAATTACTCGACAGATACAAAAATACAAAATTAGAAAAATGGTCGAATATAAAGCCTAAATAATTAAACAATTAATAAATGTGTATTAATAGATAATTAAACAATTAACTCTTTGAGTGCTATGGACGCATATGTGCGTTTGGTAAAAATTACTAAACTTATCGTTAGAAGCATATACGTGTTTGTTATAATATTAATGTAAAATAATTTCATATTTATATTAATTAATTATATTATATTCATAAAGATAAACTTTAATTAATTAATATAATTTATTATTAGAATAAATAATAAATTATTAAATTTATTATTAAATTTATATTAAATATATATTATTAAATAATATAAATTATCTAATTTATTATTCGAATAAATAAATATTATTAAATATTATTATTCTGTTCCTACAAAAACATTGTAAAGTTAAAGTATTCAACACTCAAAGGTTTCAAATGTGTATTTACTAAATAATTTTTCTAAAAAAAAATGAATAAATAATTAAAATGCTTTATTAGATAATTTTTCTAAAAAAATCATTAAACAATTAAAGTGCATTATTAAATAATTATCCTAAAAAATACAATAAAAGAAAATTCGAATAAAATGTACGATTTCAAATAAAAGAAAACACATGAGAGGAAAATATGTAAAAAAAATTCTCAATTTTGAATTGCAGTTTGAAATTGTATAACCATAGGGTATTTTATTCTTCTTCTTCTTCTTCTTCTTTTCAGATTACTGTTATCATAAACGTATTCTCGTTATCGTAAGCATATGAGAATACTAACATAAGCTAAAAAAGCACAATTGGGGATAAGAGACGCCAAGGTGTCGGTCGTCGTCCACTTTGAGAAAGGCGTCTTCCCGACGCCAAAGTTGCAAATGAAAAAAAAACGAGAACAGAAGTGAACAGAAGAGAAGAGAAAAGAGAAGAAAATAGAAGAAAATAGAAGAGAGAAGAAGAGAAAACGTCGTCGTCCCAAATTGACTTCCTCTTCTCTACTTCAACTTGTTCTTTCTTCGTTTCTTCATACTTCAAACTGCGCACGCTTAAATTTCATCTATTTGCGTCTACAAATAATACAGTTATATATATATAAATATATATGTACACACACACTCACACACACTCTCTCTATCTCTTTCCCTCTCTCTCTCTCTCTCTCTCTCTCTCTCTCTCTCTCCCTCTCTTTTTCTTTCTCTCTCTTTTCTTCATACATTTATCTTATTACTACGATATACGAATACTTTATATACCAAATTGATATTATTAATTATTTAATAATTATATTATTAATATTATATCATTTTAATATATAATATATTATAAAATATAATATAATATAAATATATTTAATAATAATTTTCTAATAATAATATAAATTATAATTTATATATATATTATATTATTAGCAAATATTATGAGATTTTAATAATAATATAGTATAAATTATAATATAATATGAAATATATAATATATAATATTATATATATATAATAATTATAAAAATAATTTATACAAGTAAGAAAAATGCATAGAAGATTTTGATTTCTTTCTTTTTTAATTATCTGTTCATATAAATTTTAAAAACAAAACACCTATTTTATAAATACACCTGGAGACAAAATTAAAATTAATCGTGTGCTTATCTGTCTTTCAAAAAAAAAAAAAAAAAGAAAAATGATCAACCATTTTTTAAAAAAACTCAAACATATCAATGGATGAATATCTACCATAATGAATAATCCCATTAATTAACCTCACTCAATCAATTCTCGAATGAATAAAAAAGAAATAAAATAAAATGAATGAATAAATGAATGAATGAATGAATGAAATAACGGAAAAGAAGGAGGAAAACCTACTGTAAGAAAAAAAGAAAAAAAAAAAAGAAAATGACGTAAAAAAGGTAAATCATAATTTCTCGTTTCAACAAATTATTGTTTACCATCCAACCGTGATAATGGAAAAATGAACGATAACTGAAATGTGTGGTGAGACAGAGAAACCAAAAAAAAAAAAAATAGAAACAGAAATAAAGAATGAGAAATAGAGATAGAGAAGGTATAACTAGAAACTAGAAATAGAAACCATCGCATGAACACGCAAAGAAAAAGAAGAATCCTCAAAGATTTCCGCATTCTATCTATCTATCTCTTTCTTACTCCCTCTCACTCACTCACGCACACATACACATACACACAAACACACGACGAAAATTTTTCAATATTTATCATACATGCTGTTCTGTCGTGCGATACGTAAGAATAAATAATACAACGGCCAAAAAAGAAAAACTAAAGCGCCAAGGTGAGGGGAGGGAAGGGGAGGAGATAATATAAAAAAAAGTACACGCGATTAATACCTAGGCGCCACTATAATGGTTGTGTTTATCTATTACTTAGGTTAATCATTTTCTTCATCTTTAATCACATTCCCCCTCCCAACACCTAACCGTTCTTTTACAAATTGTCATTAGTTATAAAATCGAAATGAAATAAAATTAAATTAGCAATAAACAAATAGAAAAAAAAAAAAAAACACCAGAAATAAAATTAAACAAATACAAATGATGTCATAGTTTTGTTCATATTTTACTGACTCACCTCTACAATCGTCAATAGCGTTATCGCGAGCTTTCCTCGATAAGCAAATAACAGGAGAGGAAGGGGGTGACAGAGGAGGGGGGGGGGTAGTGGTAGTAGTGGAGAAGAAGATTGGTTATAAGCTAGTTGTTTAACTTTACTAGCTTTCCTAGGCTAGGCTAGGATAGACTAGGCTAGGATAGTATAGGCTAGGCTAGAACTCGAACCACGTGTTGTTACAATCCAAATCGAAGTAATGACGATGACGACAACGACGATGACGACTATGATGATAAGAAGTAGGAGGTGGAAGATGAAAGACGTATGGTTACTACAACACACCGATTGCAATCCTTGCTTGAGATTATGCGATTTGAAGAATTTTCCCGGCGGCGTTTAGAATTCTTTCGAAATCTTTTGCTTCTGACGTTGCTGCTGTGCTGTCAGTGTGTTGGTGGTAGTGCTGCTGTTAGGTGATTTGAAACCGTATGGTATCTTTTTTTTTCTTTTTCATATACGTGTAAAACCCCACCACTTTGACAATTATAATAATAATAATAATGATAATGATAATAATAATCACACATACACATACACACACCACTACAACGATGACGACGACGTCTGGTTGTTGTGTTGTTGTTTAAAAAAAAAGATGAAAAATCTTTGATTTCTCTGTTGTTGTTGTTTTTTTTTTATTACATTGGTAATAATCTTCTAATCAGATTATTCTTTTCTCTTGTTCTTTTTATTTTTTATTTTTTTCAATATCTCTCTGTGGTTGATTGTCTCTTCTCTCTGTCCCGTTATAAAATTTATTTACTTTCTTTTTATCGTTGCGCGCACACACATAGAATGACACACCACACAACACACAATAATAATAATAATAATACTAATAATAATAATAATAATAGTTTCTAATTGTCAAAATTAAAATAGAAAATAAAAATTCTATTATAATCGAAAATATTAGAACAAATTCTAGTCAAGGGGAAAGCGGGATAGATAAATATATCAACGTGTGCTTGTTGATTGGTTGTTCTTGTTCTTGTAGTTGTTGTTAATGTGCGTTAATTTAAACAAGATTATTAAACAATATAATAAGAAAGAAAAATTGTTTGAAATAACAAAACAACACGCGGATACGACGTGACGCGTTTAAATAACGTTGTGTGTAATAAAGATTGTTATTTATTTTCTCTCCTTATATATTTTTTGGTCCCGCTTCTATTTTATAAATTTAATGAAAGATTTGTAATAAATTGAAAATATGACGATTTAATTGGACGAGGAGAGAGAGAGAGAGAGAGAGAGAGAGAGAGAGAGAAAGGCAGATAGATAGAAAGAAGTGAGAGAAAGATAATCGCGTTTTTGTGTATATAATATATATATATATAAAATATGTACATATATATTATATATATATATATAGTATGTATAGTGGTAAAACCGAGATTAAAAAAATGAAAGCGAGAGGTAACTCGTTTAAAACGCAACGTTCTTCACGTCCCGTCGCGTACTGCGAGACTCGCACGAGCGAACCGCTCGTGCGATCTTAGCGCCACACCTCGTACGGCGCCTTAATGCGAAACCTTTATTCACGAAGATTCACGAAAATCTACGAACTAACCATACGAAGGCCCCATTTCCTAACTCCTACCTTCCTATCATCACCGTACTAACCCCTCCCTCCTCCCACCAACGTTCCTTCTCTCATGCAACTACTACTACTCTATTCAATTTTTAATATATTATTATTATAATATATATATATTAATTATAATTATTAAATAATTATGAATATATGTATGTGCGTGTATTTCTATCTCTTTCTGTAACATTTTCTTTTTTGTTTAGAAAACTCTACAAATAAAACTAGAATTTTTGAAACGATTTTCCTATACTTCCCCCTCCACTTAACCTTCTTTTACTTTTCCCCTATAAATATTATTTTTTAACAATGGCGATTCTTTTCCTGGGAAATTTTGTTTTTTATTCTATTTTATTTTTGTTTAATACCGATTGTTATTTTGTCATTCATTTTTTTTTGTCGTCAATGGCATCCCGCATTCTCTTTCTCCTATTTCTTTTATTTTTTTTTATTTGCTTTCAATTTCTTTCTATAATCTCATATTCTCTCTCTCTCTCTCTCTCTCTCTTTCTATTTTATTCTAACTTTTTATTTTTGATTTATTGTCAATTTCTTTCTATAATTCTTTCTCTTTCTATTATTCATTCTTGATCTCTTTTTTATTTAGATTTCCATTTAGATTTTCATTCAAATGTTATCAATATTTTGTAAATAAATAAATGTTTCACGTGTTCTTCCTTTCTTTCTCTTATTTTTTATCAATATTGCAACTATTTCTTTCTATGAGTACCAGTTAACACTAGATATACTACCATTTTCTACTACACTAGTCAAAATGACTGGTGTATAAACAAAAAAAAATGCTTTTTGAGTCTTCTACTGATTATTTACTCTTAAAAAATAACCAAAAATGTTTAACAATAGTAATTTTAATAGATAAATGAATTAATAGACATTTTTAAATAAACAAAACGCTTAATTATTTACAAAAATCAAATGTTACATGAAGTAAACATTTTGAATTAAAATGGCTGGTCTGGTATATCTAGTGTTAAAGGAGAGAATCGACTGATTATTAAAAATGAATCACCGGAAAAGAACAAACGAAAAGATCAAGAAGTCAGTTTTATATTGCTTGAGACACCAAAGAAGAAAAATAAAAAAGAAGAGAAGAGAAAAAGAGAGAAAGAGAAAAATGGTGGTCGGAGGATTCTGATAAATTTATACTTGGACTCATCCTCTCTCTCTCTCTCTCTCTCCCTTTCTCTCTCTCTCTCTCTCGACCCTCTCTTCTCAAATATTTTGCCTCCAGTTGGAATGGATCAAGGCTAACCAGAATCTTTATTGACGAAATCAACTTCGATCGAAGGAGAAGATAAACGAGGCCAGGGTACCTAGTTTACGATCTTTCTCTTTAGATTCTCTTTTTTCTTAAAATTTATAGAAAAAAAAAATAAATAAATAAAAAATAAAAAACAAGCGTAAAAGTTTAATTTTGATTACTTAACAACAGACATAAAAAGAATTTTGTAAAAATGATTCACATAAATAAAACGATTTATCTAACTTGGTCACACAAATTTGTAATTTTAATTAATTAAACGTATATTGTGTATCGATTAATTAAATTAATATTTTATTATAGAGAGATTAATTTTGTTTATATTATTATTATAAATATTAATTATTTAATCTTTCATTTTTTTACTAACACCATCAAAATTACATCTCATACTCAATGATATAATATATATATGTGTATATTACATCTCGTTATCTGAAACTGATTTCAATTTTATCTCGTTTAATGCAATTAATTAGTATAAACAATCTTTTTTTTTTAACTTTGCATAGCAAAATTTCTTATTTAATTAATATACATTTTTTTTTGTTAATTAATTAATTAATTCGATCAAAATTATTTCATTTAATTTTCGTAACGCACGAGACACAGTGGTTTTTATTTTGTAGGTTAGGTCATATGCTTCTAACGATTTTTTAAAGAGTTTCAAATCGTCAAATAAAAAAAAAGGAAGAGAACGAAGAAGAAGAAGGAAGCAAAAAAAAAAAAGAATATATGGCCCTTTGGGATGAGCGTCGAGGTTGGTGTAGGGCAGCTGCCTTGACCAGCTGCCACGCGAACATTGCGTACAACACCTCTCTTTCTCTATGATAGTCACATTGTTTTCTAACTTAACTAACTTCTAACGAAAAATTTTACATTCTATTCGTATCCCCCATTTTGAATTGTTCCATTTTGTCGAATAAAAATACTTCAACGACGAACAACGGACGTTTCATTTATTTGTCTTTCAAATTACTGCAATATTATTTAAACAAAATTGTCTAAAATATTAAATAATTAATATTCGTATTAATAGTTTAATAAAATATTATCGATTTAATTTAAATCTTTGTTTTCTTTTTATTTTTTGAATTAAAAAATATTTCATCCCCACCCCCTACGATTGAAATACACAAAACATATATATATATATATATAGTACAAATATATGTTGAATATTTAATTTGATACAAATAGATTGTTAATATTTTTATATATTGTTATAATAATATATTTTATATATTTTTATATACAATTATATATTTCAATATTTCAATATTTCATCAAACACACGCATTTTAATATCTAACGTTGGAAACATTTATAAAGAAAAGGAAAAAAAAAAGATAAAAAACCCTTTTTGCACTATTGGAAAAAAGTAAAAATTTTTTCCTGCATCATCACCAACCACCATCAACTACCATTACCAACCACAAGGTTTTCTATTTCTCTTGTTTATTTTTATTGAAATTATTTTTCTCAAATATTTTCCAGCAACATGCGTTCTATCATTCGTAGTCTGATAAGTCTGAACTTTTCCAAAAAAAAAAAAAAAAAAAAAACATATTTTCTTTTCGAATGATAAGTTTGAATTGAGAAAAGTATGTGTGTGTAGTATATGTGTATTTTCTTGCATTACTTTCTCTCTCGCTCTCTCTCATTCTGGGTGGTTGTTCACACAGTGTTATGGTCTATCACGTTCGGTTCTTTATCGCTGAGGGAAACTAGTCGTAAATATATGTATGTGTACGTGTATGAGAGAGAGATATAGAAAGATAGAAAGAGAGCAGCAAACAGAAACTCTGCCACGGATCGATACAGGATAAACACGATAAAAAGGAGACAAAAAATCGACCGGTACGGCGCACTCACACACTATCTCTCACGAAAGAAGAAAAAAAAAAGAAAAAAATACACGAACACTGATATACAGGTAGGTAGGTAGCAGATGATACAGTAGTATTAGTAGTGTTGCATGCATGATCAGGAAATTTACTCATTGATCTTTCTATCATACGCTAACATCCTTTTTTCTATTTATAGATTCTTCTTTTTTTTTTTTTTAATATATTTCCTATCAACTCGACGATCTTTTATTTATTATTATTATTATTATTATTATTATTATTATTATTATTATTATTATTATTATTGCAATTAGTAAAGTTGCATATCGACAATTAATAATTGAAAACAATTTCATATGGTGGTATATTTTTCATACAATTAAAATTAACGTAAATGTATCGCAAATAATAACAATTTATTTATGAATAACCTATGAATAAAAAAAAAATAGAAAACTAGGAATACCATAAGAAAGAGAAAAATTCCACCAACGTGATAATATATAAGATGAACGAGTATGTGTGCGTGTGTGCCGTGTGAGAGAAATTCGAGAGTTTCGATCCCGTTAAATTCATAGAGAAGAGAAAACAACAATGAAAGGGGGGTTGAAATTCATCGATGGGTTGGGTAAAAGTCAGGGTGCGTTAATCTCTTTCTCTCTCTCTTTCTTTCTCTTAACAGAATGTGCATTACTCTCTTAGGTACTCTACTCGTGCACATATAAATATACACATATACACACACATAAGTAAATATACACATGAACACGCATCATAAGTCTCGTCCTTCGGAAGCTCTTCTTTTAGGAAACGTAGTACTAGGCAGAACGGGGGAGGAAACGAGGGTCTGGAATCGACAATGGCCTTCGAGAAAGTCGAAGTTAGGGAGTATCCAAAAGAGAGAAGGAAGGGATCAAGAATAAGGATGGAGGAGGAATAGAAGGACTATGAAATGCGTAAGGGTTGCTGCTACTCCTGGGATTATTCATATTTGTATTTGTATTTGTATTTAGTATTGGTGTAGGTTGTTCTCTATTGGTATTGTTGGTATTCGTATAAAGTTAGATACAGTGTACATCATTTCTATTGGTATTGGTATAATATTGCTAACTTTGCTATTGGTATATTGATATTGCTTATTGATGTTGGTATAGATATAATAATACTAGTTTTCTTATTGATATAGTAAAGGTCTAGGTATTCCTATTGATACTAGTAAAAGTATAGTACTAGTACTAGTATTGGTATTAGTTTGGTTAATAGGTATAGATATAGTAAAGGTCTAGGTATTTCTATTGGTCTAGTAAAACTATAGTACTACTACTACTGCTAATATTAATATTGTAATATTAGTATATTGATATTGTTATTGATGTTGTTTAATAGGTATAGATATAATAATAATATTAGTTTTCTTATTGATATAGTAAAGGTCTAGGTATTGCTATTGGTATTAGTAAAAGTATAGTACTACTACTATTGCTAGTATTGGTATCGTAACCAATATCAGTATATTGTTATTGGGATTGGTTAATAGTTATAGATATAGTAATAATACTAGTTTTCCTATTGGTATTAATAAAAGTATAGTACTACTACTGTTAGTGTTAGTATTGTAACAAATATCAGTATATTGTTATTGGGGTTGGTATAATAATAATAATAGTAATAGTTTTCTAATTGATATATTAAAGGTCTAGGTATTCCTATTGATACTAGTAAAAGTATAGTACTAGTACTAGTATTGGTATTAGTATTGAACAAATATCAGTATATTGTTATTGGTATTAGTTTGGTTAATAGGTATAGATGTAGTAAAGGTCTAGGTATTGCTATTAGTATAAGTAAAAGTATAGTACTACTACTAGTATTCTTACAGGTATATGTGCAAGTGTTACTATAGTATGAGTATTGATGTTGAGTGTGTTGGAAGTTGGATATTGTAGAGGACAGGAATAAAAAGAAAGAAAGAAAGAGAGAGAGAGACTATAGAGGAGACTGTGGAAAGGCACAACGTTAGTCCTGAGTCCAATTAGCAATTTAAGGCAATAAGCGGGCGCACTCAGAACCCCCGAGTCCACCCCCATCATCCCACCACCCTGTTGTTCCATTCGTCCAACTCACTCTCACCCACTCAGGTTACTTCCTTGCTTGCTTGCTTGCTTTTGCTTTGCTTGCTTGCTTGCTTTTCTGTCTTTGGTACATCCGAAATTATTTCATATTTTACGGTGGGGAAACAGGACTACCACTACTATCATCTCTACTAACACCAGTACTGTTTCATATTACCGCCTTTCTGTGGATATCTTTGCGTCTCACGAATTCTGTCCCTCGCATAAATATCAGTAAATTTCCTTTAGGTCCTTTATTCCTATCCCCTTTCATACCCCAAAATCCTCCGGCACCCTTCCGCCACCCCCTACTACTACTACTACTACTACTACTACTACCTAACCATACATATTTACTCGAATGAAGAATACGCCTCTTATGTTTCACATTTATTTTTCTCTTTTCTTTCCTTTTTTTCTTTTTTATTATTTCCGAATGCAGTTATAAATAAAACATTTCAAATAAAAAAAGTAAAAAAATAGAAAAACAAATGATAAAAATAAATGATATTTATATAAGAATTTATTAATAACATTTAAGTTTATTTTTCTTCTTTTATTTTGGTTGAGAGACAAGGAAGAAGATTTTGTGCTAGACAGGATGATAAATAAATTAGAGAAAGGGAAGAGAAGAGTTTATATAGTGAGACAAGAAGCTTCTACCAACCCTTCACCTCTCAATCCACCACTACCACCACCACTCCGTAATTCCACGAGACATGAAAATTCCCGTTTATATTCCTTTTCTTCAGAAATTATGCATCACATTGATGAGGGGGATGATGCATTTCTTCCTTGCACTCTGTGACAACAACTCTGACACAACCGGAAGGAAATCGACATTATCCAAAAAAATAATGGGTTAGGGGGTAGAGGGAAATGCATATTTTTTATTACACGAATACTAAGTAATATTAAATTAATATTACTCGTAATATTATCTCAATCGTTTAAAACAAAAACAAATTAAAATTGATTAATAATAAAAAAAAAAACAGAATAATTAAAACTAAATTGAAATGATAAAGTAGTAGTAGTAGTAGTAGTAGTAGTAGTAGTAGTAGTAGTAGTAGTAGTAGTAGTAGTAGTATTATTCGAAATCTTATCGAACGTTAGTCCAATTCGATTCGAGTTGAGTAATAGTTGACTCAACTTCTGGGAGGTCTGCCAAGCTGATACGAGAAAAAAAAATAGCTCGTTTATGCATATCTTATGACGTGATGTCTCGAATAACCATACTTGAACACATTATGCATTGTGAAAGATCTCCCTTAACAAATGAATAAATTTCTAAGAAAGCACGTACTACGTATGCATGCATGCATGCATGCATGCAAGTAACACGCACGTAACAACAACCACCCACCCACGAGGTGGGCTTGGGGCATTTTTATTATGCATTTTTTGTTATTTTTTTTTTTAATAACGCGGTACGCGTATGTTAAATAAATAAGAAAGTATTACATATATATATGTATATTTTCTTGATGGTGGTGGTCAAATGGTGTAGTATGTACCTTATTTAGGTATTATGTATACGTCGTCAGTATGGCGGCGTCAACGATTCACTTATCACATACAGTTTCGTTGTGTTACGTTCGATAAACCCACCGAATATATCTCCAACGGAATATAAAACGTACTTCTGAATCATCGTTATGCGTTTCCTTCCTCCCCTTACCTCCCTCCCCAGCCCCCTCCCCCTTCACCACCCTTCACCCTATTTTTACCGCGTTATTTCATTCAAATTATTATATACAACCACCTACACACGTTTTTATTGTTATATGGGTTTGCCCAAAAACATGCTATCCATTATTTGTTCAAAATTTAATAAAATATTGTTGTGTGTGATATTAAAAATATTAATTTTAAAATAATCGAGGGTGAGGGGAGGGCAGGAAGGTGGAATTAATACAAAGATTATTTAGAATTAATTTGGAAATAATTCAATTGAAATTTTTTACACAGATAAATTTTTTAATTAATTAATTGTATATATATTATTTTATTTTTTTTATGTATATAAAAATAGAAACTATTATTATTATTATTATTATTATTATTATTATTATTACTATTATTATTATTTTGAATTTTATTAATGATACGTGGTTGTAATGGAAGACAAAATTTAAACGAAAGGATTGAAATATTTTTCTACCCTTACTATTTTAATTTAAGTAAATTTTTAGGATATGTTAACGTATATATATATATAAGTATTACATGTGTGTGTGTGTGTGTGTGTGTGTGTGTGTGTAGACGTACGTCGAATGAGCGGACTATTTGGCCGTAACGGAAAAGACGCAGAAAATATCGGTCCGTATACGGGAGGATCGATAAAAAGAGTTGCGTCCAAGGCGTATAACGGAGGTAAACGCGCAGGACTACGACGACGATGACGACGACGACGACGACGACGACGACGACGACGACGACGACGACGACGACGACGACGACGAAAACGACGACGACGGAGGAAAACGTGTGTCCGTATATATATATATGTATGTGTATGTGTATTCAGGATATTGTCCTGAGTCCTTTATCCATCGGATTAATAATGAATATTACGAAAGAAAAAGTAAGTAAGAAAGAAACTTATAAAAATAATAATAATAATAATAATAATAATAATAAAAAACACAATAAGAACAAATCATATGTTATATAATAAAAAAATAAAATAAAAATTGTATTAAGTAATTAATTATTAAACTAAACTACCCTTGAAAAGATTTAACTCAAAAGTCTCAAGAAGAAAAAGAAGAAAAAGAAGAAGAAGAAAAAGAAGAAGAAGAAAAGTAAGAAAAACAAGAATAAGAAAAAAGTTGAGTCGAGTTTGAAAGGAGGGTGGGAGGAAGGGGGGATCAATGGCGGAACGTTGGAAGGAACGTTGGCCGCGGGGTTAGGGGATGGGGTAAGTGGCACGGGGCTCCCGCGAAATCAAGGGGATGAGTGAAGAAGCCCAGGGGTAGGTGAGCCTCAGGTTCAGCTTGACGAGGGGTGGAAAAGAGAGGGAGGAGGGTAAGGCTGTGAGCAGCTCGAGGGTGAGGTCCACGAGAGAGGAGGGTAACCTTGACCCGGGGATGAACGACCCTCTCTCTCTCTCGGAGCGCGTGGCAACCCCCACCCTCACGGTTCTTCTTATAACCCCCCCAACCATCATCCAACCTCATCCCTACTACTACCAGGTTACCGTCGTTCGAACAACCGGCGTCGCGGCACTCCCACCACCCTTATTTTATAACCTACCCCTACCATCATCACCACTACCACCACCACCATGAAACTTCTTCCGTCTTTCCTTCTGGACCTGCGCACTACGATCAGGATACACCGTTACGTTACTCTTCCTTCTATTCCTCATCCTTACCCCTTAACCCCTTTCACCACCACTACCATCACCATCACTTATTTTTTATCCTTCACTCGCACACCCTACGTTTTTCTGTTTTTTCTATTTTTCTTTAGCTAATTTCTGTTCTTCTTCTTTTTCTTCTGGGTATGGTGATACGTGTTTCTTTTGAACTATTAATTCTTTTTTAAATGGATACTTAATATTTCAAATAATATATTAATTTTTTCATAAAATTCTTTTCTTATATATACAATTAGATACACTTTAACTTTGACATACACTTCCTTTCATCCTAATCATCTTTGTTATCCCTAATTATGCACATTTTTAGACGTTCACTATTCATACATATATATATGTATATATACATTTCTTTTTTGCAAACACACACACATACATATACGTTCGTATTTCTCACATAAGTACACACACAATCATTCGTTCATCCTGCGTTAATGTTTCTCCTTTTTTTTTTTACAAACACATATATACATATATACATGTATTTATTTCCCTTTAACTTTCACCCTCTTCCGCTAGGAACCATTTTCTACTCTCATCATCCCCCTTCCTCCCACGTTTGCTCTCTTTCCCTGCATAACTCCTACGTTTCACCATCCCCCTCTTTACTCTTCACTTCACTTCGCTACTCTTCTTTTCCCCTAGACCTCTACCTCCACCTCCACCTCTTTCTCGGAAGGTTTCCTTGCGCATTTTTTCACAACCGACGCGAGTCGAGTAGGTAACCCCTCCCTTTTCTACCATCCAAACACACGGGGGTGGAAAAACGGGAGCGAAATTTCAAGGGCAGTCTGCTGCTGCTGCTGCTGCTGCTGCTGCCCTATGCCCGATCTTTCTACCCCTGTTGGCTAATCATCAATCAAGGACCAAGGTTACTATTACTCTCTTTCTCTCTTTTTAACTCTTTTCTGTGTTTGTATACGCAATGAACTGCGTTACATTCCGAATAACCCTTTTCTCCCATCCCATCCCATCCTCCTTTTTTACAATTATTATTTGTAGTAATCAAAGGTAAAAATTATTTTTACGAATTATAACGGGAAAAATGTCATTTATTCGATTGCTATTGATCGTATAAAAAAAAAAAAATCTGTAAGTCTGTTGTAAATTCAATCGATTTGGATCCTAAAGTTATTAGATTTGTTGTTCATCCTGTGCACGAAGAAGAAATAATTGAGCTGTTTATTTTGAAAGTAGCCTAACTCAATTTGTCAATTATTATTTTCCGGTTGCACCTGGTAATTGTACAATTTCATGTTATGTATTAATAAAGCATTTGAGGTTGCTTTTTGCTGAGATTTTGTATAAACAAAATTATTAGAAGACGCAATTTTGAAAAGGGTCAAGAATTCTGATGAAGAATCAATAAACTGATTAAAAATATGTTGGATGTGGTTTTGTCAGAAATGAAACTGTATCAAATTTTCTATAAGACATCAATGAATGAGAATAAAAATTTGAAAGTCTTGAATTTATTACCACGTCGGGGTAAACCGAGAAAGTTCGAAAATATTGTATTGACATCACTGTATAAAAATATCAGACAAATTGCAACAGCAAAATTCAAGGACATAATTGACCTATTACGATATATACCACCTGGAACATCATGATTTCTTCAAATCCCTTTCACGCACACAAAATGTAGATGAGTACTAAATTGTTTTGTAGGTTATGTTTGTAATTTTGTAGGTTATGTAGTTAAAAAATGTTTTCAATCGCATCAATTATGTTTCTGAAGTGTTTTAAAGATATGTCAAATAAACTGAGTATTGTGTTTTTTTCAATTTGAAGCATCTTAAATTATGTTGAATGGAGTTGGGTCCATTCGAAATTTGATAACAAATCAGATTGTTCATTTAGAAAGTGGCCTAACTCCATTAGTGATTAGAAAACGCATATAATTGCCACTAATTTAATAGGAACTGTAAATTGAACACCTTTAGATACACTTAAGCAGTATAACTTGTTAGTATCTAGTGAAAATGAAGACAATTTTTGCTTCGAGGTTAAACCTAGGCCTTTTAAATGAGCATAAACAGTTGAACTTGATAAATTTAACCTCTCATCTATCTCACGTGTTGCTATTTGTCGGTTTGCATTAACTAATGCCATTATTGTGTTAGGAAAAAATGAAATTCCTTTCCGAACAATCCAATAATTGCATTGAAACGCAAACACTTAAATATCTCGATTTAAACATAAATGGAGTTAGGGCCATTTTCAAAATAAACAGTTCAATTAATTCTAATTTAATTTGAATAAAAAAGAAGAAGAAGAAGAAACAAACATTATTTAATTGACATTATTATTTTTATTGTTTAACGAGAAGAATAAAAGCTAATATGTTAGAGATAAAATAACTTGAGAATATAAAAATCGTCACTTCTTTTTAAACCGGCAAATTAATTACCCGTTCATCCATTCGATAATGAATTTTATCATTTTTTTTTTTTTTTTTTACTTTTTCTTTTTTGTTTTATCATAAATTCACGGAAGGGTGAATACATTGTCATAGAATGCACTGTGTCGCCTTTTTTACAAACCTAACCCCTTGTCATACTGTGCACAGTTAAAAAAAAAAAAAAAAGAGAAAGAAAGAAAGAAAGAAAGAAAAGAAAGAAAGAAAAGAAAGAAAAAAAGAAAGAGATAGGAAAGGTTGAGAAGAAGAAAGACTACGAGTGGAAACAAAAATATGAAGTACTCCGTAAAAAGAAAATAAAAGAAAAAAAAGAGAGAGGGAGAGAGAGAGAGAGAAAAAGAAAATGAGAGAAAAAAAAAACCTAAAAGTTTAACGAGGTAGAGGTATATCTTCTTCTTTTGTACGTGACTGTACTACACTACACCCCCAACAGAGAAAAAGAAATAGAAAAAGAGAAAAAATAAAAAAGAAATATATGTGTGTATGTGTGTGAGAGAGAAAGAGAAAGAGAGATAGGTGTATATATATATATATATATGTACAGAAGGTACTCGAAAAAAAAAAAAAAAGAAAAAAAAAAGTGAATCGAACTTGCGCGGAGGGTTAAGCTCGAAGGCTACATTTAATCTCAAAGGGAGAATGATAGCGGAAAGGCCACGATTGAAAGAATTTGTTTGCCCTGCCATAATAAAAGAGGGCTTCATTTTGAAAGACACGCCCGATGCTTTCATATATATATATATATATATTTTCTTTTTCTACTTCTACTTTTACTTTAACTACCACCCACCCACCACACAACCCGTTAACTTCTACTATCACTTTCGATTTGAAAATATTATTATATGATTTTTAACATATTTTTATTTTTTTGAATTTCTTTCTTTCTTTCTTTCTTTCTTTGGATTTTACAAAAATAAAACACAAAGCTAAATTAAAAAAAAAATAAAAAAAATAAAATAATATTCTAAATTTAAAACACAAAAATAAAATAAATTAAAATAAAATAAATTAAAATAAAATAAATTAAAATAAAATAAAATAATATTATAAACATTGTTTCATTAAGAAAAACAGTTTGTATTATACCTACGATTTACGAGTCTCTAATAAATTTCATATTTTTAACGTAACTATTATTATATTATCTTTTTAAAATCATCTGTCACAAGATAATGTGATTATATATATATATATAGAAATATAAAATTTGTAAATAGGGGTGTTAGGTTTCGATTAGATTAGATTAAAAAAAAAGGTAGATTTGTTTTATCCAAAACAGATGAGGTTAAAAAAACAAGAAAGAAAGAAATCATTGAAAATACAAAAATACATCAAAAAAAAAAAAAATATTAATAAATAAAAATTCTAAAATTAATTCACCACAATTTATCAATTAATATAATTTTCTTGTTCTTTTTGGTTTTCTAAAATAAATCAACTAGACTTTACATATCTAATTGGTATTATTTGATCAAATTTAGGGTTAAGGGGGTTAGTTGTTTAATAAAACAAGGAATGAACGAGACGAATGAACAACATACACACACGTTTATGTGTATATATATATGTGTGTGTGTACAGATGTGTATGTTTTATAAGAGGGTAATATTTATATATAGAAAATCGATCGGTGAAAGATCAAAACTCGAAATAGCATGGCAAAAGGAGGGGTGGGGGGTGGGGGGTGGAGGAGAAGGGGGAAAGAAGGGATAGATACGCTATCGAATTATCGATGCGACAGGTGGGAAGCGGCTCTACAGTCCCTGTATTTTTTAACTTCCTTTTTTATTTCTATTTTTTTTTTCTTCTTGCTTTTCTATTTATGTACCCACAAGCCCTATCCACACATACTATTACATATATATACTGTTTCTGATCGATCAACGAATAATCCGCGAGTAAGTTCTTTCATTCTTCATCATCCCCATTCTCGTACTCGTTTCGTTTATAAATGGTTGTGGTAGTGGTGATGGTGATGGTGGTGATGGTTTTGGTGGTTCTATTTCATAGGACGATTTTTAAACTCACCGATGATAAAAGTTAGGTTTTCATTAATAAAATATATTAATTTTTCTATTAATAAATTAAATTATTATATTAACCTTTGCTTATACCACACTTGGTTCAAAGGAACCAGAACTTTTTTACAACTTGAGTCATTTTTCTCAATTGTACTCAACTTTGGTAATTTTTAAAACATATTTAAATTTAATTGAAAGCTATAAAACCTATATAGTCTTGTTAAGTAAGTATTAAAGAAGTATCAAAAAAATGTTGATCTAAATCTATGCAATAGTTTCTTTTTTATAACGATTTTTCTCGTCCGGGTCCTTTGGACCCGGGTATGGTGCGTGTTACTCCAGGAAGGGTGGTAGGCAAAGGTTAAGTTATGTTTCCATTAATAAATGATATTATTATTAATTAAATTATTATATTAAGTTATGTTTTCATTAATAAATAATATTAAAATGTTTTCATTACTATAAAAAAGAAATTTAAAAAAATAAAATCGTATGGGGTACAAAATTGAAGAAAAAAATTAAAATAAATAAAAAATAGAAGAAATATTCTTACTTTGATTTTTGAATTAAGTTAGAAGATCGTATAAATAATAAAAAAAATAAACCCTTTGAACTCGAGCGACGTTGAATTAGCGAAACAGGCAGTTTTAAGTGGCAACTCGAATGGCGCTGATACGGCGCCCGGTTGATTGGAAGTCTCGAAAAAGTCCTCGAGTGCAAAGGGTTGATAAAAAAAAAAACCATCTCTACTTTGATCTTTTGAATGAAGTATAATAGAAGATTGCATATTTTTGTGCATATTTTCACACTCACCCCCTTAATTGGTGTCTTATGATTTTTTATTACCCGAAAAGCAGCTTTCAAGTTACCGTGTTTTCAATAAAGTTTTGTTTCTTATCAACCACACTTTGCTTCTTCGTTTTTATCAATCATGTTTCTTTCATCAATTAAAAACAAAATAAATAAAAGAAATAGTTTATGATTAATTGGTATAAATAAAGTATGAATGATTAATAATTCTAATCATTTCAATATCGATTATTTTGAATGATATCAGAAACGATGAAACAACTTGATTGAATGAAGATTGCAAAAGGGTTGATTTTTTTGTCATCGTTCACGTTTTTGTCCCTTACCTGTAACATAAAAGAAAATAAAGGTTTTAGTACACAATTCTTGTATTTTTATTAATAAT
This sequence comes from Polistes dominula, assembly GCF_049000335.1. NCBI lineage: Eukaryota > Metazoa > Arthropoda > Insecta > Hymenoptera > Vespidae > Polistes > Polistes dominula. The sequence continues at coordinate 2,509,779 of NW_028301058.1, read as the reverse complement.
AATTGTAATTAATTATGAATAATTCAAAATCAAACTTAGTATTAATAAACAAATATTTTTCAAGCATATAAATAATAATGCAATTAAATATTCAAAAAAAAAAAATATATATATATATATATATATTTATTAATTATTAAATTAATATATATATTATTTATTAAAATAAATAATAATTTAATATATTGCATGTACTTTAAAATATTAATAATAATAAAAAAAAAAATATATATATATATATTAAATAGTACTTTAAAATAAAATAATAATATAATTTGTAGGTTGCATTGTATAATTCAAATACCACCCTTATTTGAACCTATACCACCCTTCAAGGTACCTACATATCCTATAAAATAATACAAAAAAAATTGTAATTCAAAATATGAACAAAATAATAATAATATAATATTTAAGTTGTTTACGTTGTATTGTATAATTTAAATACCACCCACCCACCCAACTTACATACCACCCTTCAAGGTACCCATATTCTATAAATTATTCCTTTCAAATATGAACAACATAATATACAATGTTTTTGGTTGCATTGTATAATTTAAATATCAACCCCTCACCCCCTAAACTATGCTACCCCTCTGGTACCCACATCCTATCGAAAAGAAAAATTGATTTTACTTTCTTTTTGTTACACTCTCATTCTTTCTTTCTCTTTTGGTTTTTTTGCTGTTGTTGTTGTTTTTCTCTCTCTCTTTCATTTTAGCGACTTATCGCACTTTAAAGACGTGCCTCGTTAAAGACTTTCTGTATATATATATATATAAAACACTACGTAGTAGTGGGATTAACAGCGGCGCGCTTCGTTGAAACACCGGAGTTGAAGGCGGATCGATTCGGCGAGACTACTACGAAAGTTCCTACTACCTAAAGTAATTACATAGCTGCACGATGATTCGTAGGAGTCCTATGAAAAATATCCAAAATATTTTTAACTTATTTAAGACAATTTTTTATTTATTCAATTATTTCATTTCATTTCATTTCAATAAAAGGATTCTTCAACTGTCTCATACAAGTTAGATCTAAAGGGGATGAAAAAGAAATCTCAGTTACTTTTTATCATCAAAAAAAAAAAAAAAAAGTCAATTTATGGGTATAATATGTGAAAGGGTTTGAAAAGTTCAGGAGTCTCTAGCATTGCTGAGAGATTTGATTGGGGGTGCAAGTTTTTGAAAGGTTCCATTAATTGTAAGATTTTTGTCTAACCTACACTGAGCAAATGAAAGTAATGGTTGTATATAATTGAAATGTATTGTATTTACTATATATAGAGGGGTTGGAAAGTTCTGAGTCTAGCATGTGAAAGATTGAAAAGTTTATTAACTAAAAATTGAATTATTTTTCCTACTAAAATTACTTCACCATTCCCCCTATCCCTTACACTAAAACAAAATATTAATAATTAATAATAACATATTACATATGTAATTAATTATAACATATATTGTAGATTGATCAAAACCCTTTAAACATTTTACACAATACTTCAAATAATATAATTAATTTATAATTAATATAATATATAATACTATAATAAAAATGACTATTATAATAAAAACTTATATAAAATAATAATAATATATTATATATATTATTATTATTATTATTATTTTATATAGGTGTGCATTTTTATTACCTAATATTGTCCTTTCAATTACTATAATCAAATTTTAATATTAATATTTATATATATATATATATATATATATATATAATAATTATAATAAACATCACATTTAAATTGAAAGATAATTTGAAACATTTATCTGATTTCATTCTACATGTGCGTATGTTAAAAGATTTATTTAATTATTAAGAAGATATTTTTGAAATAACATTTTATTGTAATGCATTCACATATACATGTAGAAAATAAAACTTGTATATACCTTTCAAAAATGTTAATGATCTTTCCCTCTCTCTCTCTCTATCTGTTGAAAAGAATCTGAACGTTAAGGAAGGCCGATTTTATGAACCGGATAACATATCTATTCGTATCTGGGTCAAAAGTGAACGTAGCTTTTACACAGTTACATAGATATGATGTATAACGTCCTAGAATGCTTGACGATTCGGCCCAAATGGTCGAAACTTATATCCGGGACGAATAAATTAATTTCATTTTTCGTTTAATACAAAATAGCAACGTAATTTCAAATTAATAATTTATTTCAAATATCAAATTTGTCTCACTATTTGTTAATACCTTTTTAAATAAAAAAAAAAATAAATCATTTTTATAAAGGAGATCTAACAAGGAGACGGTTTGATCAACCCCTCCCTCTTTGATTTTTTTGAAATTCGACACACTTTTAATAGTCTATGAGAAGATTTATTTAAATTTCTCATAAATCTTCGAAAAGTTAAACAAACTTAACCCTTTGCACTCGAGCAGCGCTGAATTAGCGTTTGGCAGATTTAATTGGCAACTCGAAAGGCGCTGATACGGCGCCCGACTGGCAAAAAAGGCTTTAAGTCCAAAGGGTTAATTTCATCTCAATATTAGAAAATATTGAGATATGTGTGACTTGTGAGACACACACAAACATCGCCACTATTGCAGATTACTACACTACTACATCCAAAAGAATGCACATCTACATTTCAATTTCAATTCACGTTTTTTTTGCAAATGGCTGGGTATTTGTTCACCAAGTTTAAATGAATCTTCTCATAGAATACTACAAGTGTACCAAATTACAAAAAAAAATTAGAAGGGGTATGATTGAATTGTCTCTTTGTAAGTCAAGTATTCTATAAAATGTAAAGGGTGTGTCAATAAAGATATAATTATTTATTAGGTCGAGTCATAAATAACTTCCGTTTTTTATAAGACAAAGAATTTCGCGTTTCTGCCATGACTGATAAGTGCAAGACACCTTTCATGAAGTTTTTTTTGCACTCTTTGCAATTGTTGAACATATCTATCGGATTTTGCTCCAATATTACCTTTAAAAGGTTCATCAAAGTCGGAAATGCGTCCTGCACTCGGTTCATCTTTTAACACTTTCACAACCGCACGTTTGCGCAGTGAAACGTCGCCAGTGGACGGCAATATTTTGGAAGAAACACTTTGCCGTCCGCACAATTTGTAAACATTTCTTAGGTTGAAAAAACTTTACGCAAATTCATGAAACAATTAACATTATTATTATGAATTAGTAATCAACATTATTATAAAACAATATTTTACCAATGACACCACATGAGTGTCACCGGCGTACGACGACTGGCCTGCCTATGGTACCACATTGGTGTCAGCAGTTGTGAAAGTGTTAAGATCGTATCTCCAGAACGGAATTTTACAAACCAATTTCTGACTGCCTTATCAGTTATCAGTCCTGCACTGTATACGCTGTATATTTTTGCAGTTGCCACTTTAGTGCTATTGCCTTGTTTCAATTCCTAAAGCATTACATATCGAATATGCACTTTTTACTATCCATTTCAGTGGTTAAGAAAAACGGTTAAATGTAACATTGACTGTATAAAAAAGTTAACAGAAGACTAACTGAATCCTCATCTATATAGTGATATCAAAAATCCGTTTGTTTCGGTGACTTATAGTAGGTATATACGAAAAATAGATTCTACATAGTCGCATCGGAAGTTACTTATGACTCGACCTAATATAATATATATGTGCTTACTCTGATACTATGAATAGAAACATTTCATATAAATAACTGAAGAATACCCCCATAGAATAGTGATGATGGTTATCTTGATAATTTTTCTATAATAAATCTTCTTCATATAATTAATATCCTAAAAATGAACCCTGATACCATGATGTATTTCCTTTTATACACTATGTTCACATAAAAATCACTTTCTAACAATAAACCTATACTTTCGTATACATACATATACATATTATTTGTATAAAAACGATAATACAATATATAATAATTTAATAATTAATTAACTTGATATAATTCATAAATAATTTAATAAATAATCGTATTAAATGTATCTCATTTTATACACGTATGCACATATATGTATCATTTTCTTTAGTAGTAGTACACATACACACACGCACAGATCACATACACGCCTACGAAAAACGCGTGATAAATTACATACTTATCTAATATCGGTTAAACCTCACCCGGAGTTCGAGTAAGACTGAAATAAATAAGCAATTTGTTATACCGATTACAACCGAAAGTACACGAAGGTCAATGTGTTTAGAAGTTCATAATAGAAAAACAATTAACAACGTTGGAACATAGTAGTCGTCAGAAAAGTGAGGGAATACTAATGTATACATATAAATATAATATTGAATGACCTCGTAATCATTTATTTTACTTTTTACTTATTCTTTACCTATATGCTATCCTTATTCTTTTTATTATTTAATCTAAAGTGTAAACATTTGTTTCTATCGTATTTAAAATATATATATATGTATGTGTATATAATACAAGTCAACTAGAACAATTTTATTTATAATTTTAAACCATAAGAGTTATTATTTCAAATAAAATGAGCAAAATTAATTAATCCAAGTTGTTACTTTTAATATAATAAATTAAATAGTTATATATTTAATACATAATAAATAATAATATAGTTTAATAAATTAAAACATACTTATAACTTTCTAACAAATATAGTTTTATACCAATTCATATAAAACCATAAAAAAATATATTTTCGTAACGTAATGAAAAATAAAAAAAAATATAAAAGAAAGTAAAGAGAAATAAATAAAAAAAAAGTTTACAGAATAAATTACCGTTCGTTTTATGAACAAAGTTGGTAATAATTATACGTAACTTTTAACGCTGCTTTATATATATGTATATATATGAAACACTTTTCCCATTTGAAAGATATACATGACGTACACGTATGTGAATAAATAAAAAGCGTGCAAATTGATAAATCGTTATAAATGTAAAACAAAATTAAACAAAAAATCAAAACTAATGTCAGCTTTGTGAAATCCCCGTCGTCCCTGTGCTGGTTGTAGAAAGCTACTGAAAGCTTTTTATGTCAATAATTTATTCGACAAATTTTATTTTTTCATTTTTTAAATGTAAACTTTAACATTTGTTAGGACATTATCGAATGTATCGTCGTCATAGTTTAGTTAGACAAGAAGGAAAAACTTTTGTTAGTTCATCGTGAAGAGAGAACTGTATGTTACTTCACCTAACTCTAATAAGTGACTATGAAACTATGCTAAAAAAAAAAACAAAGTTTTCACCTACTTTTATGTCAAGTTTTTTGAACTTTGTGAAAAGTTTAAAGAAAAATGAATAAATTCTTTTGTTATGTCAAACTTTTATAGGAAAAGATAAATAAGAGCCGTTTATTTTGAAATTGGCCTCACTCCATTCATGTTCGAAGGAAAATATTGAACAGTTTGCGTTTCAATGCAATACTGACGAATTATACTGCTTAAGTGTATCTAAAGGTGTTAAATTTACAGTTCCTACTAAATTAGTAGCAATTATATGCGTTTTCTAATCACAAATAGAGTTAAGCCACTTTCAAAATGAACAATCTGATTTGTTATCAAATTTCGAATGGACCCAACTCCATTCAACATAATTTAAGATGCTTCAAATTGAAAAAAAAAAAAAACAATACTCAATTTATTTGACATATCTTTAAAACACTTCAGAAGAAGAAAAAGAATAAGAATAAGAATAAAAATGGTGAAGAGAAAGGATCAGAAAACGGGGTCTTCTCTACGCCTTCCAGGAAACCCAGCTACGGGGTTTGCTTGCTTCTCTGCGGTCAAATTATTTATGGCGATGCGAAATTAAAGAGTTTCGCCCTGTTTGAAAAGGAATGCCGCGATCGGCGAGGCCCCACTGCGTCGCCGATTTACGTCCTTGAAAACAACGAATCGGTTGGGCCCGAATAACTCTGCCCCCCTTAACCTCCCCCACCTTCCCACCCTCTTACGTCCACCTACTCTCTCTCTCTCTCTCTCTCTCTCTCTCTCTCTCTCTCTCTCTCTCTCTCTCTATCTCTTTTCTTTTCTTAATCTTCTAAATCTTCATAGTTTAAACACATAGAAAAAAAAAATCTTTGGTGTTTGACCGAAATCCTATTTTATTTTTTTTGTTCCCTTCCACCTACTCTCACACCCTCACCTATACCCCCCCCCTTCACCGTTTTTTAATGAAACCTTTTGGTTATTTATTATTCATTGGAATAAAATATTGAAATATTTTTCCTACAATTATATAATTAAATAAAAATGAATTTTTACAGAATTATATAATAAGAAGAAAATGTAAAAGTAAATATAATATTTGTACAAAATTTCGAAATAAGGAAAGAAGGAAGGAATTTTATAGAATAAGATAGAAAGAGAGAGTGTGAAAGAAAGAGAGAGAGAGAGAGAGAGTATATCTTTGGGCAGATCGATAGGAACATCTCGTGAGATAGGAGAATCACGTTTTCGTTGAAAGTAAGAGAGAGAAAGAGAGAGAGAGAGAGAGAAAGGGAGATAGAAGATGGAAGATCGGGTCCTGTCGGGTGGTAGCTTCCGTCGAAATGGAAGGACGAACGAAGGCGAAAGCGAGAGAACTCCTGTGGTGGTCCCGCACCTTCCCCGTTTTCGGTGGGTTGCGTGCGTGGGTGGGTGGGTGATACGTTAAGGTCGACGTTAAGGTGCGTCCAAACCAAACCAATTTCAATACTATATATATATATATATATATATATATATATATATATATATATTCTTCATTAAATAAAATCAGAAATAAAAACGAAAAAAAAAAACATTTCTAAGATGTCATAAATAAATTATATAATAGATCTGCAATTATTTAGAAAATTGTTGTTATTGTATATAACTAATTATTTATAGAATCTAATTTTTAACCCTTCTGCGTCCAAATCTAAAACTAATACATATATAGTCATATATACATTATACTAATATAATACTATAATACTATATTATTATATATATAATTATATATATAATATAAAATTATATAAAATTAATAATAATAAATAATAATAAAAATAATTTATATTTATATTATAAAATAATAAACAAAAAATAAATATAAATAATAAATAATATATATATATATATATATATATATATATATATATATATATATCTTGACAGAAACCACCCTTTTTTCTTACTGGTGGACGCACCTTAAGAAACCAGGGAATGGGGTGGATGAAATACCCTCCCCCCCCCCATGAAAGTGAGGAAGATAAAGATAGATAGAGAGAAGTGGACCCCACCCTTCGAAAATTCCCTTTCGACCTTCTCTCTCCCTTTCTCTCTCTGTCCCTTCTTCTTCTTCTTCTTCTTCTTCTCCTCCACCTTCTCCTTGTCCTTCTTCTCCTTTTCTCTTTCTCTCTCTTCCTCTTCCTCATATCTCTGTCTCCCTCATTCGCGTTCCTTCCCACGGGCAGAGAAAGTAATCAATACTTTGGGAAGGTGCGTGGGCGAAGTAGCAGCAGCCAGCAGCACACGCCTGTTGTGGGTTGCCTCCTCGTAGTCGTTGTCGTCACAATTTCGCGCCGAATTTTTTTTTTTTATCAAAAAAAGTCCCTAAAGAAGGATGAAGGAACCCTCATACACCCCCACACTTCCCTTGCTCAAGGACACGACGTATACACACACACACACGTTCTATCTCACTTTTACTTAAAAGTGAACTTGGAAGTAGAAGAAAAAGAAGAAGAAGAAGAAGAAGAAGAACAATATACGAGTATAAGGGTATATCCCTTTGGTTTGGCCTCGACTTTAACCCTTTCCCTTTCTTTTCATTCTTAAACCTCCCACCTCTCATTTCCTCTCACCCCATTTTGTCTATACTTTGTATCTAACTTTCGATTTTCTTTAGAAAGTGTTTCTTTTTCTGTCTTTCGATAAGTTTAGCATTAAATATAATACTTTTCTCTTAAAAATGAATGGGACAATTTGAACCCTTTGACTACATTTGACGTATTAGTACGTCATGCATTTGTTTAGATGCAAAGATGCACATAACGTTTTGATATATCATTGAAACTGTGAGATGAAATTTAATTATGACATTCAATGATTTATAAAAAATTAATATAAAGTAATTTTTATATTATTATAATTATTTATTATAATATTTAATATTATAATTAATATTAATTTAAATTATAATAAAATTACTTATTATAATGTATAATATTATATTTAATAATTATATTTAAATTATTATAATATAAAAAATAAATAAATAAATGTGTATCCAAAGGGTTAATATATAAATTAATATTATTTCATTTATATTTATATTTACATTTATATTTAATTATAAAATTAATTATATAATATTTAATATTATATTTATATTAATTTAAAATAATATAATTAATTATTATATTATTTAATATTATATTTAGTATTAATTTAAATTATAATATAAAAAAAAATAAATAATATATAAAATATATACTATATATAATAATACATAATAATAATATATAAAATAAATAAATGTATACCTAAAGGATTAATATAACGAGAACTACATCAACTCTCTCTTTTCTTACTTATATACATAATATTACTTATTACTTATTTATTTATACCCCTACCCCTACTGTTCCATCCCTAAATTCATAACACGGAAGTAGTATCATTACCAACCCACCCCCACACACAGTAGTACGAGTAACATCACACGAGTGAAGAAAACCCGATTTGTAGGCTTTAATCGAATTTGGGGGAATCGTCGTGTTATTTAGTCGTAGGGTGAGAAGAGGAGGAGGAGGAGGAGGAGGAGGAGGAGTATATGTGAAGGATGAGAATGACAGGGTGAAGAGAAAGTGGAGGAGAAAAAGAGAAAATAAAAAACACAAAAATACTCGGTGTCTCGTGGACGTGGTACTAGGAATTAATTAAATGCAACCACTGCACGATACACATTCGTGTTCATGGTGAAACATAAGAGCCTAAGGGAGTGAATGAATGTATGTATTGGTGAATGAATGAATGAACGAACGAACCAACGGGTGAGTGAATGAATGAGTTAAACGAACGAGTTAGAAAGAGACGGTAAATTGCGTCAACGGAACATATTCGACGAGAACGAAAAGGAAAATGACGAGTCGTTGTAACAAAAGCTCATAAGTCCCGGTTTGTGTACAATAAATGAGACAACGTCGTCGTCGTCGTCGTAGTCGTAGTTGTAGTCTGTTTCTAGATTAGGAAATTTAATTAAAATTTTCGTTAGGTACCCTCTCAAGCTCGATCAATTTTTATTTTTATTTTCATTATTATTATTATTATTTATTTAATTATTTAGTATTTATCTTTTGCCGACATTCTATCGACAATATATTTCACGAATGATATCAACAATATTTTTATAAATAATATTTCAATTTGTTAATTGTATTTGTTTGTAATTTCTAATAACATTTAAATAACACGCTTATAAACAAAAAAAAAAACAAAATGAATAAAGTAATGATCTAAACATTGACATTGATAGAAGGGAATGAAATAAAATAAAAGATGAGTGCATTGAACTTAAATTAAAAGAAGTAAAAAAAGAAAATGTAAGTGATCTTTATGATAATTTATCACGAGGTGTGTGTTTAAGGTTTATGATTACTATGCATTCCTAAAAATGCATCTGTGAGGACGATGATGATATCAGTGAAATATTAGTCATGTAATAACAACTCGTAGAATTGTTACACATCTGCTTACTATTTTAATTTTCATTTTTATTTTCTTTTCTAATTATTTTTCATCATTTCTCTGCATCAAGTATGGAAAATAGAAAATTAAATATAAAAAAAAAATAATAATGATCATCTATTACTATTATTTTTTTATTTCATTCTTTCTTCTTAGAAATAAAATGGATAAGGTAAAAGTGCAAGAAACTTTACAATGACCAAGAGAGAATTAACGTTTAAGCTGACTACGTGAAATGACATGATTATCACAAAAGCTAATGTATTCTCTTTCTTTCTTTCTTTCTCATTCTGAAAGAATTTTTTTTACCTAAACGACTCGTCTCACGTACAATCTCTTTCTTTCATTTTCTTTTTCCTTTTTTTTTTTTTTTTCTTATGGGACAATGACCCGAAAAGAGGACATCACACGTGAAAAGAATTTACCATCTTTTCTTCGAATATAAATGAACCGTTTATTTTGAGAATAACCTAACTCCATTCGTCAATTATTATTTTCTGGTTGCATTTGGTTATTGTACAATTTTATGTTATGTATCAACAAATCATTTGAAGTTGCTTATATTCCGAGTAAATATGATAATACTTTATTGTAAATAAAATGAGACGAGAAGATTTTGTATTAACAAAATTATTAGAAGAACGCCATTTTGAAAAGGGTCAAGAATTCTGATGAAAAACCAATAAACTGGTTAAAAATATGTTGGATGCGGTTTTGTTAGAAATGAAACCGTATCAAATTTTCTATAAGACATCAATGAATGAGAATGAAAATTTGAAAGTCCTGAATTAATTACCACGTCAGGGTTGACCAAGAAAGTTCGAAAATATTGTATTGACATTACTGTATAAAAATATCAGACAAATTGCAACAGCAAAATTCAAGGACATAATTGACCTATTACGATATATACCACCTGGAACATCATGATTTCTTCAAATCCCTTTCACACACACAAAATGTAGATGAGCAGTAAATTGTTTTGTAGATTATGTTTGTAATTTTGTAGGTTATGTAGTTAAAAAATGTTTTCAATCGCATCAATTATGTTTCTGAAGTGTTTTAAAGATATGTCAAATAAACTGAGTATTGTTTTTTTTTTTTTCAATTTGAAGCATCTTAAATTATGTTGAATGGAGTTGGGTCCATTCGAAATTTGATAACAAATCAGATTGTTCATTTTGAAAGTGGCTTAACTCTATTTGTGATTAGAAAACGCATATAATTGCCACTAATTTAATAGGAACTGTAAATTGAACACTTAAGCAGTATAACTCATCAGTATTGCATTGAAACGCAAACTGCACAATATGTTCATTAGAATATAAATAGAATTAAGTTACTTTCAAAATAAACAGCTCATTTTATTGTTTCTATTATTAAAAAAATAATAATAATTTTTCAAAATACTCTCAGTACAATTTAAAACAGAATAAATCGAATATTCCCATAAATGATGTTTAATCTCTTATTCGCGTATTTATTTAATAATTATTTATTATTAATAAATTAAACGATAATATTTTTTTTATATAATTCATAATTGAATTGATAAAATAAATAAATGAATTAAAAAGAATTCTTTGAAAATAAAACAATTATTATAAATGATGTTAATTATTTATTCGCATTTATGCAATAATTATTTATTATTTATAAATATAATAATATAATTTATAATTAAATGATAAAATAAATAAATTTATTGAAAAGTATTCTTTAAAAATAATCAAATAGAAACAAGAAAGAAAAAATCTGCGTAGTAGTTTTGCGAGCGTGCGACAAAATGGTCGCCGAACCGGCTGCTCGCATGTTAATGAACGCGCGTAAGCATCGGAAGCTCGTTTTGCAAATGGCCGCCACTGACAGCCCCCTGCTAAGCGCCATTTTTACGCTGATGATCTCATGACGCATTTTAGCAAAGTTTTACTTTTTCTTTCTTTCCCCCAATCACTTTTTCAAATGAATTTAACACTTTGAGGAACAATATAATATTTTTAATTAACAATTATATTAATTATATGAATAATAAAATTGAAATATTACAAATTGGTGAGATTAAAATTATTTGAGAAAACCAATTATTTGCATACAAAAATGCATTTTCATATGTTTCCTATTTTGTTTTTTTTTTATTTGTAATTTATTGTATGCGTTGATTAATAAAAAAAATAATTAAACAATCAAAACTTTCTCTCGACAAATCACAATATACCAAATAAATATATTATTGCAAAATAATAATTAGACTAACCGATACAAATTTCTTTTCTATTTAAATTATTATACAAATGAAATATATATTTGCATCTGCCAAGATATGAGTTTATACATTATTTCATCCATTTTTAATTATTATAATATTAAAAATGATAGAGAGAGAGAGAGAATGAAATAAATCTATTCGGTGTTTTATTCATGTCACAGATTAACCAATAGAAAAATCATTCAATAATAACTAAAACCTATTCCTCTCTTTTCCTCTACAACCCTCCACCCCCCCCCCATTGCCTCGTCCCAACATTATTCTGACGGTTACAACAGAAATCCAATGATCATTCTCTCATCGATCAACACAAAAGGGAAAAATTGTATGTGAAACATCTGTCCCATCACCACCACCTTCCCTCCCCCCCTCTACCATCACCACCCTTCCCATTTAGCTTTTCCTGAAAACTGTCGATATTTGAAAGCTATTGTAGGAAAGCTTATATTCATCTGAGTATTATAAATAACATTCCCGAAACTCATTTAAAGTGCATTTAACGATTCGTCATGGTTGCCCACCCGCCTGCCACATTTTATTCTTCTAATATAAAAGATATGTGTGTGCTTGTGTAACTGAGTAAAGAGAGAAGAGTAGTAGTAGTAGTAGTAGTAGTATATATATATACCTTTCCCATAGGTCGAACAAAGGGAAATTTAAGGGCAAGAGTGACAGCTGTCATGAAAATTTATACAGTGAAAAAATGTTATAAGGAAAAAAAGATTGGAAGAACAGATGCCATGATGGTTTTTTTTCTTTTTTTTTTTTTTTTTCGAAAGGTTGTTTCATGGATGAACCTTTTTTTTTTGATCTTTATATATATATATATCTGAAATCTTTTGTCGAAAAAGGCCTTTCGGATAAAACTTGGGTAAATTTGACTGTCTTCTTCTCATGTGGGCCAAAGACGATCGATAAAGGAAAAGCTAAAGGTACCAACCACTACCACCATCAAACGTCATCACTAATACCATTAGGAAATACGATGATTCTTTTTTTACTACCTACTACCCTTATAGTTATGTCAATGTCAAAGTGAATAGAAATAAGAAATATCATAACGGATCTGACTCCATTTTTATCTATGGGAATTTTTTCCTTTTCCTATGTTTACTCAGGTATAAATTCAAGTATACGAATTGGGGGGAGAGAAAGAGAGGAACTTTAAGATAGTTTTGTTGAAATAAGAAACGATAACGTGATCATATCTTCTTTTTCTTTTTTTTTCTTAGGAATTGAAATTTTCTAGGTATCACTAGATAAAAATACATATCTGGGGGATTTTTAAGATTTTTCCTTTTATTTAAGTTAGTTTTATATATCAGTTATATTTCTATGCTACGAATTTTTCGTAAGAAATGTATTATTACAGTTAAACTTGAAATAATTTTTTGAAAATAAAATGAAAAATAAAAAGAAAAGAATAAAACGAATAATTTATTTACTTTGATAAAATTGTTAATTTTATTTATCTTTTAACCATTAATATTATTATTATTTAAATAAAACAAATAACAAATGTAGATTTTTTTTTTTTTTTAATGAATTGTTGAATAAAAGAAAAAAGAAAAATGTGTATAAATAATTTGAATTACTTCGAAGAATTAGTAAGATGGAAGAAATTTATTTTCCACATTACTTATAGGTAATTGAATTGAAACTACATTACCGACATTGGAAAAAGGCGCGTATCGCGTGTTTTCACCAGAAGGTAGAGCCACATACAACTAACGCACCAATTGCGTTCGTGCGTAAGTATGTGCGTACGGTAAAAAAGAAGAAGAAGAATAATATTCTATCTTTCTGTCCTTATTTCGTGTGGAATTTTCCATCATAATTTCTACGTTTTCTTACATAATACTTTAAAAACCCCCTCTTCCCACCCACCCCCGTTAGTTTGTTTGACTAACGTCATTGAATATTAAATAAATGAGAGAAATCGTTAAACGTATATATTTTGACGAAACATTATAAACGTTCAAATCCAATTGTTCAATTGATTTCCGTAGTAATGGCGTCTGTTCTTGTATTAATTACGTTAATTCAAAGAGAGAGAATCTATTTAAAAAAAAAATAAACTTTTATCTTTTAACATTAACGATAAAATATATTTAAAGAATCTACGAGTTGGAAGAAGGGGAGGGGGAAATAAAAAATCATGCGGGTCGTGCCGACCCGCACTTTTCTCATGGAGAACACAAAATGGCGGGGAATCCGAGGTTCGTCGTTTCTTAAATACGAAAATAATTCATTTAAACGTTATCGCTCTGATTAGACAAAATTATTATCTCGTAAAGTAAAACGTTGAGATATATCAAATATATATCTATATAATGAATTAAAATGAATATCTCCAAGTCGTTGAACAAAAAAGAAAATGGCGATTACGTGATGTTGAAACTGGCAGCAATGGCGGCTCGACGTTTAACACAAAATTACGTTACTTATTTTTTATATTTTTATTTATCAATTATTAAATAGAATCATACAAAAAAAAAAACAAACAAACAACGTACACATGTAGAAAGAAAAATAATAAAAAGAAATTTCGTAGTTTCAAATTATTCTTTTTAAGTAAATCAAAGTTTTTTTTTTCCAGGATTTTGAGAATTGTTTTTTTTTTTTTTTTTTTTTTGAAAATGTTAGTTTCAGGGGTAACACGATATTCATTTTATACGAGAATAAAAAAGAAAAATTCTTCGAGCGTTCTTACATATCCTATTTCGGGTGTTAAATACGCGCTGGATCCAAGATGACGCATGCGAGAAAAAGAACGAATGAACGAACCGAACGAACCGAACGAACCGAACGAACGAACGAACGAACGAACGAACGAACGAACGAACGAACGAACGAACCAAACCGAACCGAACCGTGTTCCTCTTTTTTTTTTCTTTTTCATTCCGAACGAAGTCAACGAGAGAAGTTAGAAAAAGATAGTGAATCATACTATGGAAACCTATGCGTTTAAATTTTATCAAATATATCGGAATAGTATTTGGTAAAGAATATGAACAAGAAAAAAGAAACATGGCGGATGTATGAAAATATTAGAAAAAAAAAAGAAACAAGTTAAGGAACAGATAAAAAAAAGAATAAAATAATGTATATGTGGTATGTACATGTGTGTATAATATATATATAAAAAGATAGAAAGAGAAAGAATACGGTACCGATATTCGACCTTGCCTCGTAGTATTATTCTAACCTAACTTTTGAACGAACGATTAATCATTCCTTGCGTCAACCGCCATACACGATTATCAAGAATCATTTACGGCGCAATAATGATTCAATGATATAGTAGAAAAAGTTTTACGGGATATACACGTATTTATTAATACAAAAAATGTTGTTGTTGCTTTTTTTTTTCTATACAAATATCTAAATAAATAATATTAATAAAACTTTACAGTTTCATCAAAATGCGTTTTACTTTATGCAATGCAATACAAAGTTTGATTGTAAAAATAAAAATACTTTATAAAACGTGTAAAACGTTACATATATATATATATTATATATTATATTAAATATTATAACCATAACATATTAATACAATTATATTTATTATTTACAATATAATATACAATTTATAATATAACATATGTTATATTATAATTTATAATATATTTAAATATATAATTTATAATATAACAAACAATTTTATTTAATATTTAAATATATTTATAAATATATATATTTAATATAATTTATAATATATTAAAATATATAATTTATAATATAATATACAATTTATAATGTAACATATGTTATATTATAAAATTGTATTAATTTGTGTATACAATATTATATTATAAAATTGTAATATTATATTATAATATTATATTAATTGTAATATTGTATTATAAAATTATACAAATTTGTAATATAGCGTATATTACATTATAAAAATGTATTATATATTATTTTAATTTATTGTTATGTGTATATGTGTAAATGTATGAATGAAATATTTAAATGAATACAAAAAATATATTAGAAAATATACAACGTAGGTTAAAAAAAAAATCTTTTATAATTTTTTTTTTCTACACAAGAACTTATTATTTATAGTTTCCTTCACTACATACACAAATTACACACATGCATATATATATATATATATATATACATATGAACGTCAATGAAGAGAGAAAGAGAGAGAGAGAGAGAGAGAGAGAGTATCGGGCAACGACCGAAAGAGAACATTGCCATTCGACCACGTAGGATTTTCATTTCCCGCCAGGTCTAAACACAGAGAGAGTAGCTAGCCTATCATCGTTCACTGTTTCTACGATCGAGAGTAGGAGGACGAGGAGGAGGAGGAGGTGGTGTACGAGGTGGTGGTAGAAGAGGAGGAGCTCGACAAGAGGAGAATTTCAGGGACGAGAATTCGTGCCACGTGCGATACGCAGCACCAAGGCCATGGCCGACACATCATACAAATAACGTGTGCACATACACACATATCAATTTATTTTTTTTATTTATAATATATTTAATTATTATAAACAATAATATTGATATTAATCAATTGAAAATGATTTTAATTATAATTTTCCTTTTTATTTTGTCTTAATATGTTCAATCAAAATAAAATATCAATAGAAAAATTTATTAATACTCGTTATTTTATTAGTAAAACTTTTTGTTTAAAATTAATGGATGATAATGATTGATTTTTATATACTGATGAATAAAAAAAAAAAAACAAAATGAAGATTTAATTATACTTGTAGAAAATTATATTTAATCATCACGGAACTGTACGAAACTAAAAAAGAAATCTGTTTATTCATCTTATGTTTCTATCTCTTTCTTTCTTATTCTTTCTTATCGTAGTCGATGAGTTACAAGGTCGATGACTTTATACTATACTACTACTACTACTACTCCTAATACTATTACTACTACTACTACTGCTGCTACTACTTCTCCCACTTCTGTAATTCCTACTTTAATTTTTCTAGTTTTTTTTTTTTTTATCTGCTCACTGAAAGAATTCATCTATCTATCGAATCATTGAAATTATATTTGTTCACGTATATTAATAAATATATTCTAATAAAAATCAATCAAATTTCATTGACAAAAAAACAAAAAAAAAAGAAAAACTCAAATTATATTTTTAATCATTTTTAAATGACTCAAAAATATGATCATCGTATTAATGTATTGTGTCATTGATTGATTACAAGGTTTTTGATTTTTTTTTTTTTTTTTTTTTTACTATTTCATTCACGGTTCTTCGTAGTCATCGTGAAAAAAAAAAAAAAACAAGAAAAAAGAAACACGGAAATAATTCGCACAAAATTAATTCTCTTTTTTTTTTTTTTTACAAGTTATACGAGTATACCTTAATTAATATCGTATTATAAATTATGCATATATGTGTGTGTTTTTTTTTTAAATAATATATGACTAGTTTTAATTGGGTAAACCTTGAAATCGAATGAAAAATATTTCCCGTCAAAAAATGGTATAATTAAAATGATTCAAATGATGATGATGATGATGATGATGATTATTATTATTATAATTATTATTATTATTATTATTATTATTATTATTATTATCATTGATTAAACAGACATCAATTTTAATGTCTTTCTCAAATGAATATTTCATTCACATTTTAAACGATAAGAATGAAGATACTTAAAATGATACCTGAATATCATTATATATATTATTTCAATAACGAATGATAAAAATATATTATAATATACAGTGTATTAATGTAAGTTATTGAAATTAAAGAGCAGAATTGATAGTGGGGAAAAGGGGGAGGGGAAGGGTGGGGCGGGGGGGGGGAAGAAATAACCCAAAAGAAGGAAATAATCGTAATAGATAAGAAAAAAAAAAAAAAAAAAAAAAAAAATACCGGACAATTTCTGATAGCGACGACAACGATGAACGACGATGAACGTTAGATAATATTTTAAATTCTTTTTTTTTTTTTTAATTTTTTTATTATTATTTTTATATTTTTATATTAATTATATTTTTTGTATAATATTATTTATATAATTAAATATATATTATTTGTATGATTAAGAAACAATTATATATTTATATATTTATATGTATATTATTTGTATAATTAAAAAACAATTATATTTATAATTAAATATATATATATATTATTTATAAAATTAAATATATGTTTATTATTTGTATAATTAAAAACAATTATATTTAAATATTTAAATAGATATTATTTATATAATTAAGAAAGCAATTATATTTTTATATAATTAAATATTATATTATTTAAATAATTAAAAAACAATTATATATATATATATATGTATATAATTAAATATATATTGTATTATATTAAAAAACAATTTATATGATAAAATGTTGACCAATATTTTCTTATATTTTGTGAATAATTTAGAAAATAAATTTTTGCAAAATTTTAATTTGTGAAAGAAAATGAAAAAAAAAAAAAAAAGGAAACTTTCCCTTTTGTTTTCAACTATGGAACAAATTAATCAAAGTAATTAAATAATTAATTTTGAAAAATTATTGATTTTACTATCATTACACGAGTTTTTCGTTCATGGACGATTTTCGTTCTTTGAATCTTGGATAACAACGTCGTCGTATTTAATATCTGATAAACAATGCCACGTGATATGAGAATGATCAAGACGCAATCTTTTACTCAAAAATAAAATGATATTTCCATTTTTTTTTAATTATCCTTATAATTTCGTTTTTTTAAATATTAAACGCATTAATCAAAAAAACAAAAAAAAGAAGAGAATAAAAATGAACGATAAGAATCAATTATTTTCTAATTTTTTTTTTCATTAAAAAAAAAAAAATTCATTTATTTCAAAATTAATCGTATGAGCAAAAATTTTCAATAATTTCACACAATTCTAATTTTAAATAATTTTTAAAAAGAAAAAGAATTGTAATATTCCAATGCTACACAAATATAAAATTTTGTTGTTGTTGAATGAATCAGCTAGAAACTAGACAAACTAGTAAAAAAAAAAAAAAATTCTTCCTTCATGAGAACTGATAACAATTCTCGTATTTTCTGTTCTACTTTTTTACTCTTACTACTTTTTTTCTTTTTTTTTTTTATCTAAACCAACGAAATAAAATGATAACGAAAAAAACTGATACAAACGACGGAAGATACTTACAATTTGATAATTCTTAGAAAAACACCCACGAATACACTTAAACTTAGCCCACGTACTTAACAAACACGCATACATATATACATGCGCATACAATTCAAAAGGTAATGAAAATTTGTAATAAAAAAAAAAAGAAAAGAAAAGAAAAATAATAATTTTTATACGTAAAAAATTAAAATTCCTTTTTAGTAATATAATTCAAGCCTTTTTTCTTTAGTTTATTTTTCGTAATATAAAAAATAATTATAAAATTATTTAAATATAAAATTAAATAAAAAAATAATATATGTATGTATATATATATATATTAATAATTTTATAATTTCCCTAACCCCATGTTTATTTTGTAATATAAAACATATAATTTTAATAATATATTATTTTATTATATCCCCCTTTCGCATGTTTTTCGTAATATAAAAAATATAATTAATAATATATCATATTATAATATATTTTAATTTATTATTTATTTATTACTTTAATATATTTTATACTACTGAGTATAAAAAATATACTTAATAATATATTATTTGAATACATTTGTATTACTTTTGCAATTTATTACTTTTTATACTATTAACTATAAAAAAATACACTTAGTAATATATTATTTTAATACTTTTGTGTTATTTTTATAATTTTTTTTATTACTTATATATATATTTCAATTTATTACTTATTTATTACTTTTTTTTTGAATACTTGTTGTGCTATTAACTATAAAATAATACACTTAGTAATATATTATTTCAATACTTTTGTATTATTTTTATAATTTTTTTTTATTAGCTTAATATATTTTAATTTATTACTCATTTTTTTTTTTTTACTTTAATATATTTTTTAATTTATTACTTATTTATTATTTGAATACTTGTTATACTATTACGTATAAAAAATATACTTAATAATATATTTTAATTCTGCAGAGAGAGAAAGAGATTTTATATTTTGCAGAGAGACATTACATTTACATCTTCATATATATATAAATAATATACAAATACAGATACGTGTAATAGGAAAAGAGATAAACGAAAGTTTAGTAAATGACACGAGGAAGTTCCCAACGAAAAACGCGACCTCGAATGAGTTCAACGTTCGCTTTGCTTTATGTTTATCGTTTACCGATCGAGCAAGTAAAAGAGAAAAAAGAAAACGAAAAGAAAACGAGGAGAAGAGAAGAGAAATAGAAAAGAAAAACAAAATAAATCTACTAAATACTACTCTCGTCAAAATTAATTTCTCACTTTCTCGCAATTTCAAAATAACAAATTCATTTTCCTTTTTTCCTTTTTTTTTTTTTTTTAATTTTATTTTACTTTATATCAATGTATTATACTATTTTATAAGACAAAAGAAAGGGAAAGAAACAAATTAAGGGTAAGAATAAAATCAACAAATTATTTCTAAAATATAAATCAAATGAAAATATTTGATTTTGCATGAACAACCAAATTTTCGAATATTCACATCCGTCTCTTTCTAGTTTCGTAATAATTTAATCAAACTTCTACCGATGACCTTTAGCATGAACTTTCCTATAAACCCGATGTACATATATATACATATATATATGTATATATATATTAATGTATGTATGTATATAATATAAGTAAATAAACGGCTTAAATGTTTATAGTAAAACTGTGACAAATTTTCTATCTAATTTGAGAAACGGAAGGGGCACATGTATAAAATAAAAAAAAATAAACAAGCAAATAAACAATTTAAATATAAACGGTTAAAAACATAGAAACCGTTTAGATGATGATTTAGATAATAAGAGATAATAATTAGATAGAAAAGAACTTGTTGAAGAATAATTTTCATAATATACTTTTTAGAAAATATACCATCCAAAAATAATTTCATGTATAAGAAGAATAATTATTAATTATGGTTGTAATGGTAAAAAAAAAAAAAAGGAAGAATCATTTCGAATAAATTTTAGTACGAATTTGTTTGAAAAAAAAAAAAAAGAAAAAAAACTTACCTTTGGCCGTCTCCTTTATCTTCAACTTCCAATCGGTCAATTTCTTTTTGTAAATCACTGTCTGAAAATCTCTCGAGCGCCATTTTTGATTTGTTTATTTTCTTCTTCTTATTCTTCACTAATCAATATAATTAACTTTTCAAGTTAAATTCAAATAACTCGAATCAAATAATCAAATTCACTTAAATTAAAAATTAAAAAATTTGAAGAAACACATAAAAAAAAAAAAAAAAATAATAAAAATGAGGAACTAAATCAGGAGTATCTTAACTCCTCCTCCTCCTCCTCTTCCTCCTCCTCCTCCTCCTTCTCACTTAAACTTCAACTTGTCTTCTTTCAAGAATCACTTTTCTTCACGTTGATGATAATTTTCACGAAAAATGAAAAAAATGAAAAATAATAATAAAAAAAAAAAAAAAATAACAAAAATATAATTATATTAATCTCCTCGCGGTATTATAAAATTAAATAATTAATTTTATTTAATTTAATTTAATATATATATATATTTATATTATATATATACTATATATATATGATCGAAGCACTTGGGCGTAACAACTTAGTTTCGTAAAGGGCAAGAATAATTGGGAGATGTTTCCACGAGGCAGGAGATTTCCCAACTGAAGTTTTCTCAAGTCGCAGTGTTCCTCGTCAGCTTTGAGGCTGGTCTAGCTCTGTTGATTGTCGACAAATCCCACTGAGGTAGATTAACACACCGTGACACTAAACACGAACTCAGTATTCTCTTCTATCTCTATCCCCCTCCTTTCCTCTCTCCTTCTCTCTCACTCTTCCTCTTTCTTTCTTTCGTTTTCTCCTCCCCTAATCTCTCACTCCCTCTCTTTTTTTTTTCTTTCTTTCTCTATTCGTAACCGAACGCGGGAACGAAACGAAACGAAACGAAACCGAACTTGAGAATACACAAATGAAGAAGAAAAGTGATGACCAACACAAACACGGAAGAGTTTATGTGACGATGATACACACTAAACTAAATCCAATCGAAATGATTTTTTTTTCTTTCTTTCTTTCTTTTTTCCTTTCGTAAATCACGAAAGTTTTCAAGATGAAAACTTTACATATATATATATATATTTTTTTTTCCTTTGTTTATATTCCTTTTTCTCTCGATGTTAAACGTAAAGCGTGTGTATATTTATAGGAAACAATGCGCACTGTGATCTAACTGACACACAGTACAGTAGCGTCCTCTCTTCCGATTTTCACACTTTTTTTTTTTTATAAACATATAAGTAAATGTTATTCAAATATTCCCCAATTTTTCAAATTTTATATATATACATATATATATATATATATCTTGATCAGTCACTAATTGTCTTTTTATTTGTTTGTTCGTTTCACACTTTCAAGTAAAACTTCTTCCGTTAAAAACGCGGATGACTAGATGGAAGATAGAATATAATAATTATAACGATAATACATGTTCTTAGTTGTGTGTTACAAAGACAATAATATGTATTCGTTGTGTCCTTTAGTATTGAAACGTTGTTGATGTTTCTTTATTCATATTTATTTATTTATTATATTCTTTTACCTTCTCTTCTTCTTCTTTCTCTTCTTCTTCTTCTTCTTCTGCTTCTTTTTCTTCGTATTTCTCTTCTTTTAAAAATACATACAAATATGTATCTATATATCTCACAAGATATAACTGTTATTAAGATAACAAAAAGATGAGATAATTGAAGAAAATATGAACTTTACGAGTATTATCACAATCTTGAAGTGAACTAGGAAGAAGCAACAAAGAAAGGAGCCGAGTTCTCTTTTCATACACACATATACACACAACACTCTTTTTCTTTCTCCGCCTATCTCTATCTTTCCCTTTCCCTTTCCCTTTCCCTTTCCCTTTCCCTTTCCCACTCTCCCAATTGACGAACGGAACGGAATGGAACCAACGAACGAACGAACGAACGAGCGAGTGAGCGAATGAACGAATGAACGGAACGAACGGAACGTACGAACGAAGAACCGTAGGGAAACTCGTGCGGGTGGAGCAGCTTCGAACTTCCCACCCCCCACTTCACCACCACTTAGTCTCTCACTCTCTCTCTCTCTTTCTCTTTCGACAGCTTTCTACTACTACTACTACACTAGTTCTGTAAACCAACAACGTTGACAAGGTTGAAGACGATTCTAGTGGCTACTACTTGAAAGAGAGAGTGAGATAGTGAATCTTCCTACTTCTTCTCCTCCACCACCCTCTTCACCATCACCACCACCACCACCTTCCTCCTTCTCTTATTCTTCCACCACCTCCTCCTCCTCCACCTCCTCCACCCTTTTACCGTTCACCGCGGCGCCACTGCCGCCTTCCTTTGCTCTGCCTTTTTCCACCACCCTCTTCTCCTTCCTTCTTTTCTTTCTTTCTTCCTACCTCGTATATATTTATCTTTTTATCTATCTATCTATCTATCTATCTATCTATCTATCTATCTATCTATCTATCTAACTATCTTGTTTTATCTTTCTCTTTTTACTTGTTGGTTCTTTCTATTATGTTCCTGGGTGCGTGTAACTTTGCGGAACAACTTTATCAACCGAGTAAAATCATTTGAAGATTTACTTCAAACTTCGTTTTTATTGGCTAATTGTAAGATATATTTTATGTGCGAGATTTTTTGATAATAAAAGAAAAAGAGAGGGAGCACTTTGAATAATTTTTTAATAATTTTATGGGAAGAGGGAGATTATTAAGGGACGTCGTTTAAGTACAAAGTATTTGAGATAAAGTTGTTTTCGCGCGGGCGCGCGAATTCAAGCACGCACGTGGATCAATCTCAGCGTTGCGTGCCAGGTCACATCATATATATTTCCTTCTTATAAAAGCGTAATTATGTCATTTCATCCCTTACAATTTTAATTACCCTCAATGAATAACTCTAGATAAAAAGAATAATAGAATTATTTTATTTTTTTCAAATTGTAAAAAAGCGGCATATTTGAATCTTTTAACATGTCTGATTGTTAGTTTTCAATTAAGAATCAGCGATATAGTTTAAATAAATTGAATATCTATTAATCTATTTATCTATGCGTATTCTATATATATATATATAACTGGGCGCGATCATAACTACAACTGTAGGACGATCAATGGCCCATGTAAGCGGAGTTCTGAAGAAAAAGAGAGAGAGAGAGAAGAGAGAGAGATCCTCTGGGATATCGAGCTCACCTATCCGCAAGCACAAACCCTTACAACACACACACACAAAACACTATATCACCATAACCACCACTAGTAGCACATAACCATAACCACTACTACCCACTAGCAAACTACTACCACCACACTACCCTATAACTGAGATCACCACCAATACCAGGGGTACCCCAAATGTTTCCACGAAACGCAAACAACAAAAGAAAGAATTTAGAAGGAAGCGCGCAACGTGAATATATATATATATATATATATCTATACATACAACAACACGTAACACATACACTAGTTTAACCTTAAAGAACAGAGCACCGTGCTGTGCTGTACTGTTCTGTATACTGTGCAGTACTGTAACTGTGCTGTACCGCGCACCGTACACCGTGCTAACTGTGCCCTGTGTACTTTTACTTATATTAACCGGCGAATGATAGCAGCCTTCCCGAGAAAGCGCGCGGCTTCGACACTGATATTATATTTTTATATCGCATATACATACGCGCGCGCATACGCGAACCCATACATACATTTATTGCAACACATACAGAGAAATATATGTGAACACATACACTATCTTACTTTATACGCTTGTGCGCACGGTGTGTGCCCCTGTCCTAGGCCGCGCCCAATCTACCCCCACTACATTAACCTCCTCTCTTCCACCACCCGTTAACCACCCCCTCTTCCTATCTACTCCGACCCTACCACCACAACCACCACCTCTTCCTCATCATCATCATCCTTATCCACCTCTCTCTCTCTCTCTCTCTCTCTTTCTCTAGCTCACCACTACCACCTTATTCTTCTTCTTCTTCTTTTACCTCTTTTTCTCCTACCCCCCACCAAACTCAATCAATCCTCCCTTTACTCCCCTGACACCCTACTCAACCCCCACCGCATAAACCCTAACGCCGCGACCTTAGACTTTTCCCCCTCTTCCGCATCGCACGCGGAAAACGGTGGGATCGAAGGGAAAAGAAGAAACGTGTGTGTTCTCTCTCTCTCTCTCTCTCTCTTTTTTGTACATGTGTGTATGTGGATCTGTGTTTTACTCTATGAAAGAAAGAGAGAGAAATATAGAGAGAGACTCTAATTCATTCGTTCACCATCTCCCTCGTTTCCCGTTAACGCAGTTGCCCTGAGAGCGTCGTCGTCCACACACTATTCTTACTTGCTTACTTACTTACACACACCGGAAGGGCGTTTCTTTATTTCTATCTCCCTTTAACGTTCTCACTTATTTATACATACTTTCTCCATCTTTCATTCTGGTTACCTCGATTTTCTATTTGAGATACTTAGAAATACTTTCAAATATTCTGAAGAAATTCCTAACTGTTCATCAATGTGACTGACTGCTGCAGTTCCTACCACACTAGTCAAAATGACTGGTGTATACAAAAAAAAAAAAAAGAAATGCTTTTTGAGCTTTGCTTCCAGTCTTTATTTACTCTTAAAAAATAATTAAAAATGTTTAACAATAATAATTGTAATAGATAAATGAATTTATAGACATCTTTAAGTTATTTACAGAAATGAAGTAGAAATTTTGAATTCATATGGCCCAACTAGTCAAAATGACTAATCTCTGGTATATTTAGTATTAAAATTGGGTTGGTTATGTTCTTTTTTGGTATTTTATTTTTAAATGAATAATTATATTCTTTTTCTTTTTTTTCTTTTATTCACATTAATATCAATCACACATCAATTGACTTAATAATTGTTTTATTGTTCTATTTCTTTTAGTAAGATGCCCTAAATATGTCGGCCCCATGACAACTGTCGCCGTCTGGCGAATGCCGGTACGAATTGAAACTACATTGAATTCTAAATATTTTTATTGTTTGTTTTTCATATTACTTTCTTACATCGTTTTTTTTTTTTTTTTTTTTAATTTAACCTTGTGAATAATTAAAAAATCAAATTCCTACTTTCCTATTATATAAAAAAAAAAAAAAAAAAAAAAAATAATAAATATAATAATAGAATAAAAAAAAGAATTTAATTAACAAGTAACACGATATTCCTAATATTTCTGAAATATTTTTCATTTAGTTAAAAGCTCTCGATGATATTCTAAAACGAAAATTAAACAAACCAACAAACAAATCAATAAATGAATGAATGAATGAATAAAAATAGAATACAACATTATTTTTTTTCTTTTTCTTTTTCTTTTTTTGCTAAATTTTCCATTTAAGTCGTGTAACGTAAAGTAGTGAACAAGGGTGGTGGTGTTGGTGTTGGTGATGGTGGTGGTGGAGGTAAGGTTTAAATTTAGCTTTGAAGTTTCTCTCTCACGCGTGGGAGTAATGGGATGGTTATACATATATACATGTGTGTGTCTGTTTTTCGAATATATCTAACACACACACACACACATATACAACAACGATTATTATACTTGAAGATTCCTATTACGCACACCACCGTTCGTTTCCTCTTTTTCTTTTTCTTCTTCTTCTTCTTCCTCAAGCAACGTTGTCGTCCACCATTCTATCAGTCGAAGGCCGACACCTCCCACTACCATACGGAAACGTTTCTTTTCTTTACCTCCCCCCCAAAACGAATGAATTTTTTTTTTTTTCAAAGAAAGGATGGGGTTAAGAAATTACGTTGCCGCCAAAACCCATCTTCTCTCTCTCTCTCTCTCACTCTCTTTGTATATATGTGCAAGAATTTCTTTGTATTTATTTATCTTTCATCTTATCAAAGGAAAATTTTCTCATCCTTTTATATAAAATATTTTATAAAAATTAACAACAAATATATTATTCGTTTCTTATGAATTCTTAAAAAAAAAAATTCTTCCATTTGTCAATGTGGAAAATGACCTGCACAAGAAAAAAGGACATAAGAAAGGACCGGAAAAATGGAATGCGAGGAGCCTATTCTGAAGAAAAAAAAAAGAAAAAAGAAAAAAAAAGAAAAGAAGTGGACAATAGATGGTCCAACAAAAGGGCACACACAATGAGATGCATCCGAAAAATTTTTTCCTAAATCTTTTAAACCGGTCGTTCCCCCTTTTTAACCCCACACGTGCAAAGCATCAAAAATCACATTTGTCACATTTTTCGTAAAAATAAAATGGAAGGAAAGAAATATATCATTCGGAGGGTTGTTATTGTTCTTTTTTGTTCGGGTTGAGGTTGATGTAGAAAAAATAATAAAAAAAAAAATAAAAAGGAACAATTTCATAGGTTCTTTAATACTTGGCAGGTATATATACATGTGGGATTCCAAGTATTTCTCTTGTGTTCCTTTCAGTTTCGGGTTTCTCTTCGACATTGGCGAAGCTAATGACAAGGGTGTTATCCTTGAACTAGATTTATCATTCATGGGACTGTTGGCTAAAGCAATAACTATGAAAAGATTAGTCCTAACCAAATGAATAGCAGGTAGTTTTCCTTTACTTTTCTTGTGCCGTTTGTCTGACCTTTTTTCTACGATCCTTTCAGAAAAGAGACGAAGACGAACAATGTTCCTAAATATTTTAACCTGTCTGATCGACAGTTCCCTAAAATTACCTGTTTTATCGAAAAATTATCGTACGCATAAAGAAAATTTTGCAATTTAACTCTTTACGGGTCATAGAATTTCAGTTAATAAAATAGCCCTATGTTGCATAGAGAAATTTGATTACGTTTTAAATTAAACAAAATTAGTTTATTTTTTATTAATAAAGGTATTGCATAATGTAATAATGTAAAAACATAAAAATAAGAGTTAATAACCAATTGTTTTGCGTAAATAAGACGAAATATAAACTTATAAGCATGTGTAGCTATTGCAATAATATTTCGAAATGAGACTAAAAATGTCCCATCGTGCATTACAGTGTATCAAAAAGGTGGGACACTTTTAATCCCACCGTGCCCTAAAGAGATAACTAATTGACTGAATTTTTATAATCTAAATGTTTAATTGGTAGATATTCATTACTGTTGAAATTAAGTTATACATTTTTTTATTGAAAAATGTAAAAAATAATGAAGACTTTTGTGTTAAATAAATATCTATTAACTAAATAGGAACAGATTACATATTCCATATAGTACAGCACTGAAATTAGGCTAGAATGTTTCATGTTTCAAACCAATGGAGGATACAAATATTTTTCTGTACGAAATATTATCAATTAAACTTACTTACAATTAATCGTACAATTATCGTACTAGTCTCAATATTATCGTAAATTTTTGTCACATAATCAAAGTTGCATGTACTACCGTACAATAGTTGAAATTACTATGACGTTTATGATAATTATGTTACGAATGGGAACGCTGAAGACGAGTCACGTTTTTAAACAGAATGCACGAAAAAATAATTTTTTTTGTTTATTTCTTACAATTCGTGCGTTTAACAGTTTTTCTTTAAATATTAGGTCGAGTCATAAATAACTTCCGTTTTTTATGAGACAAAGAATTTCGCGTTTCTGCCATGGCTGATAAGTGCAAGACACCTTTCATGGAGTTTTTTTTGCACTCTTTGCAATTGTTCAACGTATCTATGGGATTTTGCTCCAATATTACTTTCAAAAGGTTCATCAAAGTCGGAAATGCGTCCTGCACTTGGTTCATCTTTTAACACTTTCACAACTGCACGTTTGCGCAGTGAAACGTCGCCAGTGGCCGGCAATATTTTGGAAGAAACACTTTGCCGTCCGCACAATTTGTAAACATTTCTTAGGTTGAAAAAATATTACGCAAATTCATGAAACAATTAACATTATTATTATGAATTAGTAATCAACATTATTATAAAACAATATTTTACCAATGACACCACATGAATGTCACCGGC
Source organism: Polistes dominula (assembly GCF_049000335.1). Lineage (NCBI taxonomy): Eukaryota > Metazoa > Arthropoda > Insecta > Hymenoptera > Vespidae > Polistes > Polistes dominula. The sequence goes on along the minus strand of NW_028301058.1, from coordinate 2,480,643 downwards.
GTACGACGACTGGCCTGCCTATGGCACCACATTGGTGTCAGCGGTTGTGAAAGTGTTAAGATCGTATCTCCAGAACGGAATTTTACAAAACAATTTCTGACTGCCCCTATCAGTTATCAGTCCTGCACTGTATATGCTGCATATTTTTTCAGTTGCCACTTTAGTGCTATTGCCTCGTTTCAATTCCTAAAGCATTGCATGTCGAATATGCACTTTTTACTATCCATTTCAGTGGTTAAGAAAAACGGTTAAATGTAACATTGACTGTATAAAAAAGTTAACAGAAGACTAACTGAATCCTCATCTATGTAGTGATATCGAAAATCCGTTTGTTTCGGTGACTTATAGTAGGTAAATACGAAAAATAGATTTTACATAGTCGCATCGGAAGTTACTTATGACTCGACCTAATATAAATGAGTTTTAAAGTATTTGTATTAATTGCATCAACATTTGAACTAAATATAAATAATATAAAGTTTGAAAATAAATCAGATGCAAAAATATTGCATCAAAATTGCATCAGGATTCAAAAAAAAAATATATATATAAATAATATAAATCAGATCGCAATTTGAGTTAATTTGTTAGTTCAAGTTTGAAAATAAATCAGATTTTAATAATTGAAATAATAAAAAACTGTTTTTGTATTATATAATATAACCAATTGAAAATTTAATTAAATTAAAAGTATCTAATACAATGTTTGGATAATTAAAAACAGGGATTATTATTTGAGAACAAACATGAATTGCATCGATTACCAACCACCACATTTCCTTGCTATAAACTCGTCAATGATAATCCTCACCGGTTTCTCGGATTATTCCGGATTGAAATCCCTTCAGAACTAAATCCACCTCTCAAAGTTCTCTTGTTGTTCGTTTTAAGAACACTTTGTTCCTGATCAAAATGGAAAGATAATAAATACTTTTTAAAATAATTACAAAAAGAGAGAGAGAGAGAGAGAGAGAGACAAAGAGAAAGAAAGAAAGAGAGAGATATATGAGACAAAATATACAAATTATAATCGTGTTAAAATAAAATAAAAATAAAAAAAATAATAAAAAAAATCAACAGACATGTGTAATGTATTTTAATTTTAATTTATTAGAATAAATTATTTAAATAATTTTTTATATATAATATATAATAATCTTATATATTATATTTACTATACTATGATTATTTTATCATCACCAAGTATATTAAATTTGAAATAAAATAAAATGAAATAAAATAAAATAAAATAAAATAAAAGGAAATAATTAAAAAAAAAACGGCAAACACGCGTGATGTGTTTTAGTTATAAATTTATTCGTTATAATAAATTATTGAAATAGATTGTTATAATATTATATTTTATAATTACTATACTTTGATTATTTTATCATCACCACAAGTATCCCAATATTAATTGTTTATTTATTAAATTATTATTAATTTTATCTAAAGTAAAATTTTGATAGGAAAACAAATTTCTTAAATAAACACAAATATTTATATATATATAAAATTTAATATCTTATATTTACTATACCACGCGTCGCGATTATTTTATCATCACCAAATATCCCAATATTAATTATTTATTTTTTAAATTATCATCAATTCTACCTAAAATAAAATTCATAGAAAAGGAAATTTCTTCAATAAACGCATATAATTCTATATCTTATATTTACTATACTATGATAATTTTATCATCACCAAGTATCAAGTATCAATAAGTATCATCAATATATTTAATTTAACCTAAAGAAAAATTGATAGGAAAACAATTTTTTAAATAAACATACATTGAGATAAATGCAAAAAAAAAGAATATTAATTCCAAATTTATTTGAATTAATAAATAATTAATTAAGAATATTATATATATATATATATATATATATATATATATATATATATATATATATATATGTATATATATGGTGGCATAAAAGTAATATTTTTACTGATGTTAGTTAGTAGCACCCTTGCATCTTCTCTAACAACCAATTCCGTACTCGAACGGATCAATCGATTATACTCTTGGTCGAGCGTAAATCTACGTTGTCCCTCTCCCCTCCCACCAGTTCCCTCCGAAAAGTCTCACCCTTACCACTTTCTTCTCCTTCATCCCCCTCTTTACCCCTTCTTTATTACCACACACACAACACACAACACACACACACACACACTATCGTTGTCTTTTTCTTTTCATCATATTTTCCATGACTTTCTTTCTCCTATATACTTTTCCTGTAAGAGTATTTAATAAAAATATCTAAAGAAAAATCCAAAGGTGATATCTCGAGCGTATTCGCTTTTGTGTCTCGTTCAAAGTAACCGGAAGTTCCAAGAGAGAGACAGAGAAACAGAGAGAGAAAGACAGAGAGAGAGAGAGAGAGAGAGAGAGAGAGAGAGAGAGAGAGAGAGAGAGAGAGAGAAAGAAAAATATTCGAGAAGAAGATCATCGATTTATTGATAGCATTGAATACTTTTCTCTTTTTCTTTTTATTATACAAAAGTGTAGATTACAATTTTATAATATTTTGTTTATATATATATATATATTTTGAATATTATTAAAAGAAAATTTTCTAGAATTTTTGTCAAAGGATTTATGAATAATTTACTTATGCACAATGGAGTTAGACTTATGCCACATTCTAAATAAACTTTTCATCATTTCGTTAATTGGCAATTTTTCTTTTTACAATATTTTCATGATTTTTAATAAATTTCTAACAAATTGCTTCCGAATGAAAAGATCATAAGAATTAGTTAAAATGTAACTATTTACACTAAACATCAATTATCTCGTAAACTATTAATATTTCGATGACCTTCACTTAATACTTTTTAACGCAGAATAAAAAAGGAAATCGAATAGTGTAACAAAAAATATTAAGTTCCATATAAAAAAAAAGTGCAACTGCATCTAGCGGGTGCATCGATGCATTTTCGAAAAAAGTAAGATCATAGTAAGATGTCATGTGATGTGCCCTATAACTTTTTCCTTTATCATTTTTCTCTATTGTTACTTAAAAAAAAGTTATTACCCGTCCCCGTTACAAGAATCACCCTGTACATTGCTAATATAAAACATCAAATATCTCGTAAACTATTGACATTTCGATGACCTTCACTTAATACTTTTTAACGCAGAATAAAAAAAGAAATCGAATAGTGTAACAAAAAATATTAAGTTCCATATAAAAAAAGTGCAACTGCATCTAGCGGGTGCATCGATGCATTTTCGAAAAAAGTAAGATCATAGTAAGATGACATGTGATGTGCCCTATAACTTTGTCCTTTATCATTTTTCTCTAGTGTTACTTAAAAAAAGTTATTACCCGTCCCCGTTACAAGAATCACCCTGTATATATTATATATATATAACTATTATTAAGTATTATATATATATAATACCATATACTATATTAGTTAACTATTATATTTAGTAAAAATGTAACAATTACAGTAGTTAACTCGATGTTGTTTTTTTTTGGAAAATGGAGTTAGGTCATTTTTTAAATAAATGTCTCATTTCATTTATGGTATCATAATCATTTATGGTATATATCTCTATGGTATGTATCTCTAACTCATACACGCGTATTATTTTCAATTCGTCTCTTGTCTAACGATAAAATAAATAACGATGAGTCTAACTGACGCCAAAGATGAGATAAAGTCTAAAACCTTAAAGTCTATGAGATAAGATAATTATCTCCATTATCTATTACCAATTCTATCATATATTTTTTTTTTATTTATTTTTCTTCCTCTTATTCTTTGTATGCACACTTAAAATATGTTCATTCTATTATCATTTGTTAAATAATAATTTGAAAAATATTCATTCGAACAAATATTAATTGGAAAAGACAAAGTAAAAGGGTGGATAAAATCAACAAGAAAAATTGAAAATACTTATGTACTATGATATTGTGACAAATCGAAATTGAATTAATAAAAAAAAAAAAAAAGAGAATAAGAAGAAATAACATCCACAGAGATTTCCTATTTTTATTTTTAATTTTTTTTTTCTATTTTTTTACGACAGACAATATATCGCATAAGAGAAACTATCGTGCTACCTTATCGTTTCTCCAGATTGTACGTGACCGATAAGAGTTAGACTACTGGAATATTTGGTTATTTTTCTTTGCTTGAAAAGAGAACCCCCTTGAGTTTGATTTTTCTTTTTTTTTTTTTTCTAAACTATTGCTCCAAATCTTCCATGAATTCACACTCACATTTCATATATAAAATTATGAGTTTATGCATTGTATAAAAAATCTATTAAACGTAATTGTTCATAAATAATAAATTGTGCCCATATGTATGAAAGTGGTCTAATTCATGTATCTCTTGTTTCAATATATTTCAACATTTATATTTGAACACTATATGAATTCTGTATAATATTGAAATAACAAACACCTATCTAACGATTCATTTTTGATAATATCGTGAAAATTACATCGCATTTATTTAGTTTATAATAATGTAGTGTGTAATAACTGATAAACTCATTTTTTATTCATTTTGACTTAGACCACATTCATAATTATGGGCACAATTATTCATAAATTAGATTTTGACAAAAATTCTATCAAATTTTCTTTTAATAATATAATTCAATATATATATATGTAAATGTAATGAAAAATGTAAAAAAAAGTGCATTAGAAAATGTTTAGAATGCAATGTGGATGAGCATTCGAACATTTATTGTAATAAAATGCATCATTGATATAAAACATCAAATATCTCGTAAACTATTGACATTTCGATGACCTTCACTAGATACTTTTTAACGCAGAATAAAATAAGGAATCGAATGGTATAAAAAAAACTATAGAGTTCTATTTAAAAAAAAGTGCAACTGCATCTAGCGAGTGCATCGATGCATTTTCGAAAAAAGTAAGATCATAAGAAGATTACACGTGTTGTGCCATATAACTTTTTCCTTTATCATTTTTCTCTATTGTTACTTAAAAAAAAGTTATTACCTGTCCCAGTTACAAGATTCATATATGTAACATGATATATATATATATATATATATATATATATATATATATATATATATATTTTATTAGAATGGTTAGAAAACGCATATTATTCACATAATAATTGTCACTATTCGAACATAAATGAAATTCGAAGGCCACTTTCAAAATAAACGTCTCAAATAAGACATTTTGCTAATTTCGAATGAGAAATAAATAAAAAATAAACAAAATAAATGAAATAATTAATAATAAATAATAATGATTTTCGATTATGTCAATGTCCCTACACAGAAAAAAAAAAAAACAAAGAAAAACTACGAAATATCACGAAACACATTATTGATAAACTGGGACGAGAAATGTAAGGTACCATGTCTCAACTAAAAAGGGAGAAGAAAGAAAGAAAGAAAGAAAAAAGAAAGAAAGATAAATAAAGCCTAGCCAGATATAAAGATAAAAAGAAAGAGAAAATATCTGGGATAAGGGGAAAACGACGACGCCCAGGGATGATTTTATCCCTCGGTGGAAGAAAGATGGACCCAACAACCTTTGTTGGTAAGTATGACAAGCAATGACGTACTAGGAAATTCTGAGGACTACCGACCTTAGTAGTGTTGAAGGTAGATAGGTAGGTAGGTAGGTAGGTAGGTAGATAGGTAAGTGAGGGTTTGGAAGGATCCTTCAAAAGTAGAAAGAAGAACAAGAAGAAAAAGAACGAACAAGAAAGAACAAACTAAAAGGAAAGTAAAGGAAAGTAAAGGAAAGGAAAGTTAAAGGGATGGAAGAGAGACTTTGAAAGGGTCGACGACGAAGACAGAATTTTAGTACGTGTCCCTATAGAGTAACAGAGACCAAGACAAAAACACAGGACGAAGATAGAAACATAAAGACAGAGAGAAGGAGAGAAATGCGAGGGTGCGTAAGGGGGTGGCAGAACCCTGGAATCAATAGTGGCCACGCACCCTTGGAGAATTTTCGCACCAGGAGCACGGGCTATCTCAGGATCCAGGGAGAGAAAGCTTGTGTCCTTGTACCGAACCTTCCTCTCCCTCTCTCTCTCAAACACAGATACACCCACACTAATAATGTACTAGTGAAAGTGAGAGTGAAAGAAAGAGATAGACTATATATTATACACCCTTATCCTTTACAGGGCTCTCTACAGACACTTGTACAAACGTTCGACCCCTCCAATGGTGTTCGATACGATCCCTTCGAGATGAGATCTCAGTTGACGATGGAAACCAAATTCTTACATTAGTTCAAAATATTCTTTTTCTTTTTTTTTTTTTACTAATAAACAACGAACAAATTAGTTCATTAAAAAAAAAAACATCTATAATAGAATTAATAAAATAATATAATAAATGTATGAAATAAAAATAAAGTATGTTGAGTTGTGTGTGTGTGTTGTCACGACTACAATTCACTCACTCGTTTTAAATCTAACCATAAGCGTAAGCTTAGACGTTTACAAGATTGGGAAGCCCTGTTGTTTGTTTGAAAAGAGTTACTGATCGATAACTTATTCGAGATAGAATGAAAATAAAACCTACAAAGGGTTTTCACTCACTGTCAATTGAATAAACTGAAACAAAATGATCATTCTTTTTTTTTTTTTGATTCGTTCATTTGTAATTAACAAATTCACAAATTCTTGTCAACTTAAAGGAATTTTATTTATTAGTTAAATGTTATTTTTTTTTTTTTACTAATCAACCCCCTTAAGTAATTCTATCTCTTATTACGTTTGTAAGGTTTCACAAGCTTTCCAATTCCCTACCATTGATACAACTATCAAAGGGTAATCCATTTTCTTACTTCTTTCAATATTATTTTCTAATTAAAAAAATAAAAACAATTAAAACAATAATTACAGTTCGATGTGTTTCTATGTTTTATTTGTCAATGAAAATATTTCTTTTAGGTTGGAAAATGGATGGTGAAGGGAATATAGGAAAGAAAATAATCAAAATGAAAGGATAAGAATGGAAGGAAATATCACTCACCGCCATCCACTGCCGATTTGGTCTATCGAGGATTCTGGTAGGGCGGTGGTGCCGCTACCCCTGTAACCAGGAAAAAAAAAAGACAATTTGTAGGATGTTTCAGGACATTGGGGAAAGTCTTCGAACTTTTTAATTAATCAAAAAGAATTGTCAATAATATTCATTTTTTTTTTTATATTTTAATTTTGTCGTTGACACGTTGAGCGCCACGTCAGTCATTGGTGACTGACACCGAACTTCCCATTCAGGCCGTGTCAAGCACAGCTGCCTGACACTCACCTTTCGTTTTGCGGCGCGTGGCCTGACGGGAATTTTTCTAAGAATTTGCGTGGCGCTCAACGTGTTAAACTCGTTCCATTAATTTTTTTCTAATTTTTTTTTTCTTTTTTTCTTATAAGGAAAATTGAAATTTTGGAGAATTGGAGAACAGAAGGATGATGTCAAAGGAAATAATAAATTAATTATATATTTTTTAAAAGAATCAGTTCGTATGTTTTAAAATGTATTGGATTGTTTGAAAAGTAATTTCATTTTTCTTGTGTAAAAATGAACACAATTTTTGTTTCAAAGTTAAATCTAGGTCTTTCCAAGTGGACATAAAAAGTTATATTTGATATATTTCAAGTCTCACTGATTTTATGTGTTGTTATTTACTGGTTTGTATCAACTAATGCAAAAATTGTGTCAGATAAAAACGAAATTACTTTAAGAACAACCCAATATAAAGAGTCTTATTAACAAATGTGTCAAAAACTTTTCGTATTGGTGAGCGAGAAAAGAATAAAATTCATCTAAAAATATATATATACAATATATTAATAAAATAAATCCCGAAGTACACATATCACATGTTGTTTATTTAAACATGTGATATTTAAGAATGTATAAAAAATCCTATTAAACAAATAACGTAACTTCTCACATATATCATCATATAAAATATATATATATAATATAAAAGAAATCAAGAATAATGAAAAACAGACGTATTAAGAATAAAGTATTATAAAAAAGAAAAATAAGTAGAAGTAGAAGTAGAAGAAGAAGAAGAAGAAGAAGAAGAAGAAGAGCAGAGGTTTCGAAGGGAAAGGAAAAAGTCCCTGAGGTGTACTTAATTGGGGTCTCTCACGACGTGCATATTAATTACGGTCTGTACCACGGTACTATATAGACAAGAAAGAAAAAGAAAATAAAATAAAAGTAAAAAGAAAAAATACAAAAATAAAAGAAAGAGAGAGAGAGAGAGAGAAGAAAAAGATCCAAAAACAAGAAAGAAAAAGAAAACAAAAAAAAAAAAAGAAATAGCAAGAAAAAGAAAAGAATTAATAATAACCGTGTCGAGATGATACGATCGGGGGGCCCCATGTGTCAGGATTGTGTATGTTCCTTGTACATATATATAGAAATATATATATGTGTGTGTATTATAGGGCCCTGTTCTTTCGGTTACTCTCGTGGCCAGGTGCAACGTGTCGCTTTCGTGATTCGCGTATATTTCCTTGGTTTCTTTTTCACCTTATTTTACACTGGTCACGCCAATTAAGAGGCATCACCGTTAAAATCACCTTCCTAGCACGAGGACGCATTTGCTACCGCTCACTTATTCCTTTTTTACTTTTTTTTTTTTTATTTTCTTTCCCTTTTATTTTCTGTTTTGTTAGTTTTTTTTATTTTGCTCGCATTCGAGAAGGAGGAAAGAAAATACGAGTATTTTTTTTTCAAGGGTGGGGAAATGGGGGGTTGGGAGACTTCAATTTATCGGATATATTTTATGACCAATAACAACACGTTAACCATACACCATTTTTTTTTTTTTTGTAATCTCTTTATTTCAGAATCCTTTTTCTTTTTTCTTAATCATACGAGATTTTATTTAATTTTTTTTTCTTTTTTCTTCAATTTGCTTTTACATTCTCTTTTGGAGACAGTTTCATGCAAGAAATGAATTTATTTTTACGATAATAATTTATGAAAGTTTTATATTTGATGTAAAAAGAAATATGGTATGACATATTCCGAATTTTAAAATATATGATGTATATGTATGTATGTATGTATGTGTAAGAAAAAACATTAAATAAAAAGAAAGAGAGAGAAAGATCATTAATCACGATTACTTTTAATTAGACACAGTGCAACCGTTGGGTTCGTTAAAAATGCTTCGCAAAAATAAATTTGCCTCGTCATCAAGGTAGCTGGCTGGTCAAATCAACTTTGTAAGATCGGCAAGAAATTTTCAAAATTTATCAAATTCAACTGTTTATTATACTCATTTGAAAGGCCTTGGTTTAATCTCGAAACAAAAATTGTCTTCATTTTGATAAAAGAAAAGTGAAATTATTATCCGAACAACCCAATAAAAATATACTTACAAAATACTAACGAGTTATACTGCTTAAGTGTATCTAAAGGTGTTAAATTTACAGCTCCTATTAAATTAATGCCAATTATATGCGTTTTCTAACCACGAATGGAATTAGGCCACTTTCTAAATGAACAATCTGATTTGTTATCAAATTTCGAAAGGACCCAACTCCATTCAACATAATTTAAGATGCTTCAAATTGAAAAAAAAAAAATAATACTCAATTTATTTGACATATCTTTAACCCTTAAAGTGCACATGGAGTGTTCGACACCCCAACAAATTTTTGATCTCTCGAAAACGGTATTGAATTCGAAAAAATGGGTTATTTGTCGCCATCTAGTGTTAATTCAGATGGGTATAAAACCTATACTATTTTAAAAAAGATGTATCAAACTACTTTTAAAAAAATTGCGAGATCTAAATATTAGATAGCGACTTCAGGAGACGCGTTCAAACACGTTGGGGTGTCAAACACCCACAGTGCACTTTAACTAACTTTTACCAAATGTGTACTTTAAGGGTTAAAACACTTCAGAAACATAATTGATGCGATTGAAAACATTTTTTGACTACATAACCTACAAAATTACAAACATAACCCACAAAACATTTTACTACTCATCTACATTTCATGTGTATGAAAGGGATTTAAAGAAATCATGATGTTCCAGGTGGTATATATCGTAATAGGTCAATTATGTCCTTGAATTTTACTGTTGCAATTTGTCTGATATTTTTATACAGTGATGTCAATACAATATTTTCGAATTTTCTTGGTCTACCCTGACGTGCTAATAAATTCAGGACTTTCAAATTTTTATTCTCATTCATCGATGTTTTATAGAAAATTTGATACGGTTTCATTTCTGACAAAACCGCATTAAACATATTTTTAAGCAGTTTATTGACTCTTTATCAGAATTCTTGACCCTTTTCAAAATTGGGTCTTCTAATAATGTTGTTAATACAAAATCTTCTAATCTCATTTTATGTATTATCATATTTACTTGGAATATAAGCAACCTCAAATGATTTATTGATACATAACATGAAGTTGTACAATAACCTGATGCAACCGGAAAATAATACTTGACAAATGGAGTTAGGCTACTTTGAAAATAAACTTTTCATCATTCTGTACAAAATCTTCATGATTTAAAATATATTTGTAACAAATTGCATCAGAATGAAAAGATCATGTAAAAATGTAACTAATTCAATTGTTTTTTTTTTTTGGAAAATGGAGTTAGGCCATTTTCAAAATAAACAGCTCAAATGCAAAAAATTGTGAAAGAGTTAAAAAAAAAAAAAAAAAAATGTGAAGAAGAAGCAGCATGTGTAGAGAGACCACCTTGTAAAACACGTGAATAATACTCATGAAAATCAATCTTCGTTTCTTCTGCTCGCGCCACTTATGAAGACACATACACATACATCACATAAACACTTTGTCCGTTATCCCCATGTAAAGTAAGAGATTAAAGTATGATAGATATAAAGTAAGAAGAAGAGGATGAAGAAAGATAAGTGAGGATAAAAAAAAAAACATTTTGGTAAACGGGTTATTACTTGAAAAACACCGTAAAACAGGACCACCTTCCGGAAGTGTATGAATCGAAGATAAAAACAAGAAGCAGAAGAAGAAGAAGAAGAGTAGAAAGAGCGTGACTGGGCTACAATGTTGCAGCTAAGTCACCACCGTCATCATCATCATCATCATCATCATCATCATCATCATCATCATCGTATAAACCACTGGCATATAACCGCGAAATACGTGACACGTTTCTGACGCGACAGCTGCGAGAATTTTCAGGACGACCAAGAAAAAGAAAAAGAAGAAGAAGAAGAAGAAAAAGAAGAACAGGAAAAGAAGGAAGATGTAGTGAAAAAAAAAATAAAAAATAAAAAATAAGAAGAACACAAATTCTCGTTTCTTTGGAGTAAAAGCGTAGGAAAGATTTTACGATCCTGTACCACCACCTACAATGATTATGATTATAATGATTATGATGATGATGATGATGGTGGTGGTATTGTGTTTGATGTATTAAATAGAAACCATTCATTTTTTTTTACAAGAATATTTCTCTTCTACTTTATTTTATAACGTGTTAAATGTAACAATGATTTTTAACGATACCCATCCATAATATTTATTGTTTTATTTCGTTACTTATACTAAAACATAGAATAGTTTATATATATATATAAACTATTACACAAAAATATGTCGTAAAACGGCTTATATATTATTATAATTATGACTCTTTGTTAATAAACAAATAATTTGCAATAAAATAATATTGCAATTATAAATTGATATATAAACTATCCTATCTTTCAAGTTGGACGAAACTGCACACAGTGTGCAAAATTTGATTAAAATCGGTTCAGTAGTTTAAGAGTCCATTGCTGACAAACAACGTGACACATAATTTATATATATTAAGATATAGTTTGTAGCTATATATATATATATAATATTTTGTTTATAAAAATATATATGTATGTATAGTTACAAAGAAAAAAAAAGACAAGATAGATAGAATACTTGTAAAATAACTGTTGCAAAACGATTATTGCACGTCAGCGTTCCTTAATTTTCGGATAATTAAGCGAGCCAGTCTCTTACACCTGCGTCTTATAGATTCACCTTAGTTTCCTTACAAAAAAATATATATATATATATATGTATACATTTAGTTATGTACATGGATATAAGGAATATCCGTGCTAATTTTGTTTGCACCGTGACGATCTCTGCGGTTCATCGTTGGTCGCGAGCATGATAAAGAACCGAAACTGATAAAGATCCCACCCCAAATTTCACCTTTCCTTCTGAGTCTTTCTACCTATATAATTCTTTCTATCACAAGAAAATGGGTAAGGGAGTAATATTTTCAACCTAATTAAATATCCATTGTTTTCTTCCTTTTTTCTCACCTTTTTTTTTTACATATCATCATCACCATCATCATCATCATCATCATCATCATAATCGTCATCATCGTACTGATGTATCTCGTGTATAATAATAATAATAATGATTATAAGAATAATGAAAAATCCTGTTATTAATAAAATGAAACGTGTAACGAGTTAGTAGTTAATTAATTCTACCGGTGGAGTGAGTTAATTTTTTTTAAAGAAATAAATTAAAATGAAGGATTCTTTTTCTTTTTTCAGTAAGTACAATACTCGTATATGTGTGTATGTATATGTGTGTAGAAGAGCAAGGGGGTTGGTAAGTTCGTAAATTTAATTTGACACACACACACTCTCTCTCTCTCTCTCTCTCTCTTTTTCATACTAAAAATGAAACTTCACACATTCTCTCACTGATATATAATAAAATTCGTTATCTTTTCTTTCATTTTGAAGTGAAAACTTCTTTAGAATGGGGATGATTTGAAAAAAGCGAACGAAAATCCGTGGTAACGGGCAACGAAACGATGAAACGGTTACGTTACTAAAAAGAGAAAACGAGACAAACATATGCACATCTATAGGATTTAGTCTAAGAGAGAATGAGATAGATGACAGTATGCATTTGTTTCTTATTATCTTGGTCTCCTCTTTGTGCGATGCTTCGTAGTCCCCACTCCTGGCTACTAAGTGTTGTATGTGTGTGTGTTTGTGTGCAACTGCATCTACGAAACGTAGACTCACATTAACTCAATCCACACATTTAAAAATACAAGTTAGTTCTTCGACTGGCCGCTAGATTATCCACGTTTCTCACAAGTAGAGCTGTTTTTTTTTTTATAATATATAAAGCCTACAATTATCTTACTCCTGATACTCAACATTCGACTCATTCTCTCGAAGCGAAGGTTTTAAGAAAGTTTCACTTCTAACACGTGTGATCTGCACACATGATATTTATTTGTATTTTTCTTGTTTTTTTTTTTTTTGCAGCCACCACAACCAATGACCGCGTGAAAGGAACCGCGAGATGCAAGAAAAGATGCAGAGATATGCACACAAAGAAACATTTACACTTATCAAGAAGAAATCGTCGGATCTGAGGATTGTCTTTACCTGAACGTTTATACACCGAGATTACCTAAAACGATGGAAGACAAAAATCCACATAATAGTTTTCCTGTTATGGTTTGGTTTCATGGTGGTGGTTGGATCACCGGTGCTGGTCATTCCGAATTTTATGGACCAAAATACTTCCTGGATCACGATATCGTTCTCGTTACTTTGAATTTTAGGTAAAAAAAAATATAATAAAAGCAATTACTGATAGACCGATCTTAAAATAATCAAATTATAAAACTACCAAACTGATTTGCATTAATCTCAAAAAATCAAATTACAATTTTTTTTCGTATACGTGAAACTTCTTATTAGAATTGAACGAAGTAAAATTGACTTTCTCTTTCTCTCAGTCTTTCATACTTCATTTTTCTTTTAGTTTATTTCTTGGTAGGAGAGATGCAGCTCCTTGTGAATGGGATTCCTCTGAGATAATCTACAGGGCAGAGAAGGGGGGGGGAGGGAGGGCGCGTGCTGAACTTCAGAGATTGTGCGAAAGCAGCTGCACGTGAGGCTGCTGCTGCTGCTGCTGTTCCCATTCCATCGTTCCTTCGTTTCATCGTATATATCGAGGATACACACACTCTTCCTTTCTTTCTTTCTTTCTTTTACTTCCCCCTTTTACCCACCCTCTACTTTTTAGCCCTCAAGGTTTCGTAGTAGTAAAGATACTTTGAGCAAACATCAGAAGAAGAAGAAGAAAAAAAACAAATTCTACCTGGCAGGTCAACTAATTCGTTTTTGTTTTTTTTTTTTTTACATTGCACACGAGATGCAAGACAAAAATAAATCAAATAAAATGAAGGGTTGAAGAAAATTAAAATTGAGACAACATAAGAGAGAGAGAGAGAAAGAGAGAGAAGGATTAACATTAATGTAAGAGAATTGAAATTGTAAAATCAAAATTTATTTTACTTTTAATATTTCATTCAAGTTTATAAGTTGAGGGGGTGGAATTCAATTATTTTTAGTATTATTGCATTTCCCTATTTAACCTCTTTGAATTATTTAAAGATTTTTATAAATATATAACACATTTAATTTGTTGCTATATAAATTAATATGTAAAAATAATTAATATTATTATTTATATAATATATTTTTTAAACAACATTTCATCAATTAGAAAATTTAAATTAAATATATAAATGAAACAAAATAGAAATATATTAATATATAACAAAGTACCAACTTAAAGTTTCATAATTTTGTTACCGTGTGGTATTTTAAAATATGGCCTTGAATATTTTATTCAAGTTTATAAATTAATGGTGTGAGGTTTAATTATTTGTAGTATTATTGCATTCCCCCATTTAATTTTTAAATTTGGATAATATCTACGAAACGTTGCAATTACAAATAAATTCTTATTATAATTTATTATCGTTCAATAATTTTTTAAATAAATAAATATAATTATTATTTAAACTATTATTTTCTTAATATATATATATAATATAACATTATTATTTAATATTTTATAAAATATACAAAATATACAAAAAATACCATACAAAGAGTCAATGAACTACATAAACCTCTCTCTCACACTTTTATCTGTCTCATAATTTTTTGATTTTATTTCCTACATTGAAAAAAGATGGAAAGAGGAAGGAAAGAAGAGGGAGGAAGGGTGGAAGAAGGGTGTGAGGAGGGTGAGGAGGACCGTTTCGCTTTCGTTCGTGGCTCGATCGGATCAAAGCAACAAGAAGAAATTCGAGTTAGAAGGCGCGTGCGCGGTTCCACCCGACTTGCATGCTTGCATCTAGACGTGCAACAAGTGCACGCAGGATGCACACCTCACTATATATATATAAACGTAGTATATACGCGAGCTCTTAAGAGAAGAAGAAGAAGAAGAAGAATAAGAAGAAGAAGGAAGAGGAAAGGGTTAAATTCAGTGGGATGGGGTGAAAAGACTCTGTGTGTGTGTGTGTATGTGTATGAGTAAGAAAGAGAAAGAAGATGTGGCACGCGCCGAGTGCAACGAATTGTGAGAAGGAGAGAGAAGAGTACAGATGCATCTGTGCATCTTCAACCCAACTTCCTTCCCGACAGGCTTCTCTCTTTCATTCTGCTGCATTTCTCTTTTTTCTTCTACTCTTTTATTTTCTCCTTCTTTCTTTCTTCTTCTTCTTCTTACGTATTATCTTTCTTCTTCTTCTTCTTCTTCTTCTTCTTCTTAACTTTTTCTCTCCCTTAACATTTAATTTTACCTTTACGATTTAGTCTGACACTATTTTTCTACCACATCCTTTAATTTTCTTTTTTAATTTATTAACTTTCATTATCCAACTATTGTATACTTCATTTAACACTTCAATCTTATCTATCTCTTTCTACATCCTTCTTATTTATCACTCAATCAATCACTCACTCACTCACTCACTCACTCACTCACTCACTTACTCACTCACTCACTCACTCACTCACTCACTCACTCACTCACTCACTCACTCACTCACTCACTCACTCACTCACTCACTCACTCATTTATTCATTCATTCATTTTATTTATCACACCGTGTGTATCCTTTTTATCTCTTATCTTTCTCTTACTTCACTTTGAATCCTTCTTACATTCTTATATCTTATCTGTCTCTCTTAATTTTATTTCTTCTTACTTTTTCATTCAACCTTATCCTTATCCTCTTCTTCTTTTTTTTTTTCTTGCTTTTAATTTATTTTCCTTTTCCTTTATTTTATCGAATAAGTAAGCATGCAAGCCATGTACTTAAACAAACACATACACACACATCTTGATTATAAGTACCTTCCGACTTCTTGTTCGATTACACATGCGTGTATGCAGTATGCACAATCTTCAACCAATTTGCATATCGTTTATACATAATTACTTAATTTACGTTAAAACAAATTTTTGATAAATTTTATTATGATTTTATTGTTGTATTAAATACTTTGAAGTATTCAAAGTGATCAAACATTATATTAATTAATTATTTACTGTATCTTTATGTAATTCAAAACTTTATTCTCATTATGTGTATGCATACGAACCGTTTATTTTAAAAGTGACCTAACGTTTCAATGCAATTAAAAATATACTAATGAGTTATACTGCTTAAGTGTATCTAAAGATGTTTAATTTACAGTTCCTATTAAATTAAGGCCAGATATATGCGTTTTCTAATCACTAATGTAGTTAGGCCACTTTCTAAATGAACAATCTGATTTGTTATCAAATTTCGAATGGACCCAACTCCATTCAACATAATTTAAGATGCTTCAAATTGAAAAAATAAAAACAATACTCAATTTATTTGACATATCTTTAAAACACTTCAGAAACATAATTGATGCGATTGAAAACATTTTTTAACTACATAACCTACAAAATTACAAACGTAATCTGCAAAACAATTTACTGCTCATCTACATTTTGTGTGTGTGAAAGGGATTTGAAGAAATCATGATGTTCCAAGTGGTATATATCGTAATATGTCAATTATGTCCTTGAATTTTACTGTTGCAATTTGTCTGATATTTTTATACAGTGATGTCAATACAATATTTTCGAACTTTCTTGGTCAACCCCGACGTGATAATAAATTCAGGACTTTCAAATTTTCATTCTCATTCATTGATGTCTTATAGAAAATTTGATACAGTTTCATTTCTGACAAAAACGCATTCAACATATTTTTAACCAGTTTATTGATTCTTCATCAGAATTCTTGATACATAACATGAAGTTGTACAATAACCAAGTGCAACCAGAAAATAATACTTAATACTCATATAATTGTGCCCATAATTATGTGAATGGTCTAAGTCATGTATCTCTTGTTTCAATGTATTAGGTCGAGTCATAAGTAACTTCCGATGCGACTATGTAGAAACTATTTTTCGTATTTACCTACTATAAGTCACCGAAACAAACCAATTTTCGATATAACTATATAGATGAGGATTCAGTTAGTCTTCTGTTAACTTTTTTATGCAGTCAATGTTACATTTAACCGTTTTTCTTAACCACTGAAATGAATAGTAAAAAGTGCATATTCGACATGTAATGCTTTAGGAATTGAAACAAGGTAATAGCACTAAAGTGGCAACTGAGAAAATATGCAGCGTATACAGTGCAGGACTGATAACTGATAGGGCAGTCAGAAATTGGTTTGTAAAATTCCGTTCTGGAGATACGATCTTAACACTTTCACAACCGCTGACACCAGTGTGGTGCCATAGGCAGGCCAGTCGTCGTACGCCGGTGACACTCATGTGGTGTCATTGGTAAAATATTGTTTTATAATAATGTTGATTACTAATTCATAATAATAATGTTAATTGTTTCATGAATTTGCGTAAAGTTTTTTTCAACCTAAGAAATGTTTACAAATTGTGCGGACGGCAAAGTGTTTCTTCCAAAATATTGCCGGCCACTGGCGACGTTTCACTGCGCAAACGTGCGATTGTGAAAGTGTTAAAAGATGAACCAAGTGCAGGACGTATTTCCGACTTTGATGAATCTTTTAAAGGTAATATTGGAGCAAAATCCAATAGATACGTTGAACAATTACAAAGAGTGCAAAAAAAACTCCATGAAAGGTGTCTTGCACTTATCAGTCATGGCAGAAACGCGAAATTCTTTGTCTCATAAAAAACGGAAGTTATTTATGACTCGATCTAATATTTAAAAATTTTTATTTGAACACCATATGAATTCTGTATAATATTGAAATAACAAACACCTATCTAACGATTTATTTTTGTCAATATCATGAAAATTACATTGAATTTATTTATTGTAAAATAATGTGATGCATAATAACTGATAAACTCATTTTTTATAATTTACACTTTCATAATTATCAGCACAATTCAAAACTTCATTCCCAGTATGTGTATTTATATCTATGTATTTATTAAAAAAATTCATCTGCAAATCTTTACAGAAACAATAAACAAATAACCATTTGTTAAGAGAAAATGTTTAGCAAAAAAAAACAACAACAACAAAAAATAAAATAACATTTGAATAAGATGAATAATGAACCTGTGTGTTCATACGTGTAAGTGTAAGTGTTGAAAGAATATCTATATAGAATAGTAGGGTTGCACCACCGGACTTTCAAATGCAAGCGGAAGTTATGTGCAAAGTGCATTCGACTAATAGGGACACCGGTTACCGTAGTAGAGGGAGGAAAGGGGGGAGAATGAGGGGGGGGGGAGGGAGGTCTTTCTCTTTCTCTCTCTTTTTATCTCGAACTCCCCTTCTTTAGTGGTAAATATCGAGTAACCTGACTGACCTTACACATATGCGTTTACTAGGTATGCAGTGTCCTTGTTATGCAAATGAGAAAAGTGCAGTCCCCAAATACCCAAAAGTGCATTGTCGATTGTATGAAAGGGAAATAAATCGGATGCAAATACGCGTATAACCAGTTATGAATAAACAAACTTCCTGTATTGGTCAACAAATTTTTCTCGTATTAAAAAACAACAAATATTATTTATTAAGTAATTAATTAAATAATTATAATCACGTGTAAAAAATATATATATATATATATATAATACATAATGAACAACTAATTACTACACCATATAAACGTGTTTTTACCATTGAATATTCAATTACATAAAACATAAAAAAAAAATTGTATTAAAAATGTTCACCTAAACAACGTGAGATCACACACGTGATATACAAATTATTATTTGTACCAGACAAATTATTATTTTATATAATACTAACTTACATGTGCTCGAAAATACATATACATACATACGTATATATATATATACATATAATACATATACACCCTGACATACACAAAAAAAGTACAATGCATTAACGGTGGTGCACTTTACAAGCCGGTTTACCACGGCGTTGACTTGTATGCAATTCCGAGGATAATGCAGGTTGCACGTGGCACTGTGGGCATTGTGCACTCGATGCACCACAAAATGCAGTCGTACAACTCTAACTTGAAATAAGACACGACTTTTGCGGTTTTAAAATGTGTGCCATGCACGAACATATGCGATACTCGTTTTCAAATGCATCGATGTCATTCAAATTCCCTCATCCTCTCTCTCTCTCTCTCTCTCTCTCTTTCCACCCTCTATAATAAATTCAAAATAAAAAATTGTAATGCACGTTTATAAGTAAGAGACCGTTAAAAAAAAAAAAAGGGATTAGTTTTTCTTCTCCTTATTTATTCTATTTGATATATATTTTTTTTTCTTGTTCGGTAAGAAGAAGAAGGAGAAGAAGAAGGAGGAGGATGTAAAAAAAAAAGGATAGAGTTAGGGGTATGTATTGGAAAGAAAGCTAGTTTCTCGATCATTCAGTTCTCACACTCGCTTAGAATCGTTCAGCTTTTGCATCTCAGAAAAGTAACCCGGCGATCTTTTAAGGGCTGTTAAAGAAGACGGAATTAGAAACACGCTGGTGGGTTCACATCCCATGTTAGAGAGAGAGAGAGAGAGAGAGAGAGAGAGAGAGAGAGAGAGAAAGCATTGTAAACTGCCAACGAGAGGGGTTACGACCCTTTTTGGTATTTTAAACTAGTTTTCACTTGTACCAGTTTGCTGCTTTCCACTACTACACTTCTATCATCTTTTTTTACTCTTCTTCTTAAGTATACATATATGTATGTATGTATGTATGTATGTGTGTATGTGTGTGGATATCTCCTATCTTTATTATTATTATTATTATTATTTTTATTTTATTTTTAAATATATGTATACGAGTATTAGTTGTGGTAGATTCTGCACAGCGAAGTTTATTCCAACCGTGCTTTACATTTCAACCATATCGGCTTATATGGAAATGAACGTTTCAGTCATTCATCGTAAAGAAATTGAAAGAAAGAGAAGAAGAATTTGCTTAACACTGTTAGAAGCTTCTTCTTCTTCTTCTTCTTCTTATTCTAACAGTTGCACACCTTTTTTTTAATTTTTTTTTTCTATCGTGGTAAAATTCGAACGAAGACAAACTCGAAACTGATATACTTTCCAACCACCCCCCCCTTTATTTATTTAGACAATAATAACACATACTTTAAACAAGTCTCAAGAATTTAACTAAATTCTTCTTCTTCTTCTTCTTCGTTTTTAAAGTTAAACAAATAAGAAAGTAAAAGAGAGTTAATAAAAAAAAAAGGTTGAGAGAGAAACTCCTCATCCGGGGGGTGAGGATAGTGAAATAACAGATTGCAGTTGTGGCACGAGCGAACGAGCGCAGCCTGGGTTTGGGTTTGGTGTTCGTAAGGAGAAGGCAGGTGCCACATTTTTTTTCTCCACCGCCTGTTTTACCAAGACGAGTAAGAGGCTGCTGCCTACCTTTAGCAGAGGCTCCCAAACAATCTCTGAATTTATTTCTTCCCATTATTATTTTTATACAGTCATATGAAAATACTATCGAAAAAATTAGATTGAAGGGGAAACAGTAATGTCATTATTTTTTCGTTAGATGACTTTAGTTATCGATATCTCGTAAAATATCAATCGAACAATTTGAAATTTATGTTTGTTAGAAAGGTAACATTTAAAACTAAGAAAAATTCCTTTAGTGTTTTTTCTTTGGTCTATTCAGTTGTGTCTTATAGGGTGTTCAAAATGAAAGTCAACAAAGATAGAATTCGATACATTTCACACTTTTTCTTTTCTAAAGACGAAAATGCAAGCCAGGTGGCTGAAATTGTGAATGATGTTTATACTCTCGATACTTTAACAAATAATTGCGTGCAATTTCGATTGCATCCAGATATTTTTGATGTTAAAAATGTACCTCTCATAGATAGACCGTAGCATCGCCCAGAAGCTAAAAATCGACCGTAAAACAGTTTTAAACCCTTTGCTAAAAGTTGAATTAAAAAAAAAGCTCGATTTTTGGATATCACACCATTATATGATGGATCGAATTTCCATCTGCGAAGTCTTGGAATTCCATTCCGAATGGAATGAAATCGACCCATTTCTTAAACGAATGATGACTGGATATGAGAAATGAATCACATGCAACAACATTGTGCAAAAACGATCGTGGTCAAAGCAGTTCAAACGATTCTGTTGTACACTTGGCGGAACTAGAAAGGAATTATTTATTATGATTTGCTTAAATATGGCCAAACACTAAATTCGGATCTCTACTTTCAACAACTGGACCGTTTAAAGCAAACGATTGACCAGAAACAGCCAGAATTGACCAACAGGAGAGTTGTTGTGTTCCATCTGAACAACGCCAGGTCACACATGTCTATAGTGACTCCCCAGAAGCACCAAGAGCTTAGTTAGGAAGTTTTAATGCATCCATCATATAGTTCAGATCTTGTACCAAGCGATTACCATTTTGTTTTGCACTGCATAACTTTCTTAGTGATAAGAAATTGGCATTAAAAGAAGATTGTAAAAATCGATCACTAGAGTTTTTCGCAAATAGGGACCAAGACTTTTATGAGACAAGTATTATGAAGCTACCTTTAAAATGGCAACAAATTAATGAACATAACGGTGCATATTTGACCAAAATCAGACAACCAGAAGTATGTTAAATAAATGCTTGAAGTTAACGTCAAAATAATGGACGACTTTTTCCCCAACCTAATATGTAAATTATTATTTTGATTTATTTTGTTTCATTTCTATAATTCAATTTATCATACTTTACCTATTTTAGTTTTAGCAACAACGATAATAGAAAAATTATTGATCAATCCATTTGGAAAAATAGCATTGGTGTTGATAGTTAATAAAGAATATTCTGCGATATTATACGCAACGGTATCATTTCTATTACATCGATTATTTGTAACAGTTACACCATTAGGTTCTTGATACATCCCAGTACTTTCCATAAGATCTATGACACCACTTTCTATATTAAAAATAATAAAGTTTAAAAAAAACGAAAGGTCTACTCAGATACGTATAACAAATGGACAATTAATAAAAGGTAATTTTAAAATAATAAATAAATGTTGTTTCTTATTTTGTTATAGGTGAGAGTGAATCTGTTGTTTAATTCAATAAAATGTTCTAAATATTGTATTTATATCTATACACGTTTATATTCATTAACATTTCTACACATTCAATAGTGTAATAATACGATTAAATAATCTATCGAATAAAAAAAAAATGAATATTTAATATTAATTAATATTATAAATTAAATACGCACCACCGTCCGTGTCAAGTTAAATCGTAAGCATGGGGGACAGAAAATCGACAAAGGTTTAATTAAATAAGAAATATATTTTCAAGTATATATATGTATATATACTTATATATATTTAATATTATTTTATTATATTTTAATATAAGGTATTAAATTAATTTATATATATATAATAATTATATTAATAATATAATATATAAAATATAAATATTATATATATTTATTATATACATAAAAATAAATATATATAAAAAATATAATAAATATATATGTAATATATTAAATTAATTAAATATATATATATATATAATATTATATTTTATATTAAAATATAATAAATAAATATATTATTTTAATATAATATAATATTTTAAGAACATACATTTCTACGTTATTGCATGCAAACGAATAGAACAAGGAAAATAATCACTACTATATAATTATACATATATATATATATATATATATATATATATATATATATGTATATGTGTACGCATGTGTTCAATAAATACCGTGTATATTTTGCGTATGAATCATTTGCATCTGAAGTATTTAAATTCACGCGTACATTTTCTTATTACATTATTTTTCTTTGATCTTTTCTTCTCTCTTATTTGGCAATGCACATTTATTCGCGTGCAACCAATTATGCACCTCGTTATGGTTGCATTACGTGCAAAATTCACCCTTCCCCCAAAAAAAACTGTGCAAAGCAAGCGCAGCGCCACTTCTCTTTTTTTTCCGATATATTTTTATTATCCTTCATTTTTTCTTTAACTTATTTCCGATCGTAAAAAAACAAAAAAACAAAAAAATGACCAAACACACAACCGTCGTCTCTTTACTTTTAAACCTTATATACGAAAGATTACATAAATTAGTGCTGACCAGATAAATGGAGGATTTGCACGTTAACGTACTTTGCGTATTAAATATACGCATGTTTATAACGTATGAGTATATATATATATGTATGCGTGACAAGTAATACGGTAAGGAAAAAAAAAGAATATGATTTTATAATTAATCGATTAAGTATCATCACCGGAAGTACAACGATCGTGTAAGTAATAAATAAAACATATACGTAGTATATACATGAAAAAAAAAAGAAAAGAAAAAAAAAATAAATCTCTCCATCTATCTTTTTGCGCACGAAAATTTCAAAAAAAAAAAAAAAAAAAGCCGGCAAATTTTCTTATCGGATTATGACATCCGGTTTTATTGACTCATTAACTTCTTTTCATACCACCATAAATATTTTTCACTGTGCACCGAATTATCATCATAATCATCATCGTCATTATTATTATCAGCGACAAATATTAAGCTTAATTATTATTCATATTTTTTGTTTTTTCTTGTCCTTTTATACGACAAAATAAAAAGATCTTTTAATTTATTTTACGTAAAACTCTTATCACAACGGTTTAACTTTGTACAAGTATATTATTTTTTTTTACGTTTATACATTGTACATACGTAATTTATAAATGACCAATTTATATGAGATTGCGATTATGAATATCAAAATTTGGCCTTCATTATTCAAAAAAATAAACACGATCGATAACGACACACCGAGTGTGTTGTTGCTGTTGCTGTTGTTGTTGTTGTTGTTTCAATACATTTTACTTTAATCTCCGGAAACAAATTAAAACGCCCAACTTCGTGTTGTACCTTTTTTTTTCTTTTTTAAGTACTCGCAAATATTATTTCTTTATTATTTTTTTTTTTTTTTTATCATAAATTTGATTCCTTTTGCTATACGTATGACGGTGTAATTAACGATAACACGAACAACCGTTGAGGAAACAAAATTAAAAGGAAAATGAAATTCACATTACTACCAACGAAAAAGAAGTAATATCAACATTCGATATGAAATGATTGTATCATTTGTATCGTTACAAATTAATGCAAATAAAATAAGAATAAACATAGGCTTCAGAAACATGGTATTCGTTATAATCATCTTGATAATTGGCATAAATAAGAAGATTTTCATTGAATACTGTTGCAATTAATCAAATTAAATTCAATTAAATCATTCAATACACTACTACGATTTAAGACTCTTTTCCTTTCAGTACGTGCATATATTAATAATAATAATAATAATAATAATAATAATAATAATAATAATAATAATAATAATAATAATCTAATTAATAAGAATTTCAACAAATTTGATTATAATCATAGAAAATGTATTGCAGAAAACTCACCGTTTCTTCGCACCACTGGCTACCGATGGTTCCACCACAAGTGCCGATCCTAGGAACGTATAACCTGGACAACAAATAAATTACGATTAATATAATCAAATTACAAATTATACATTTGAGACGTTTATTTTGAAAGTGGCCTAAATCCATTAATGTTCGAATGAAGATATTGAAGGATTTTCATTTCAATGCAATTATTGGGTTGTTCGGAAAGGAATTTCATTTTTTCCTGACACAATAATGGCATTAATTGATGCAAACCGATAAATAGCAACACGTGAGATCTATGAGAGATCAAATTTATCAAATTCAACTGTTTAGGCTTATTTAAAAGGCCTAGGTTTAACCTCGAAGCAAAAATTGTCTTCATTTTCACTAGATACTAACGAGTTATACTGCTTATATGCGTTTTCTAATCACGAATGGAGTTAGGCTACTTTCAAAATGAACAATCTGATTTGTTATCAAATTTCGAATGGACCTAACTCCATTCAACATAATTTAAGATGCTTCAAATTGAAAAAATAAAAAAACAATACTCAATTTATTTGACATATCTTTAACCCTTAAAGTGCACATGGAGTGTTTGACACCCCAACAAATTTTTGATCTCTCGAAAACGGTACTGAATTCGAAAAAATGGGTTATTTGTCGCCATCTAGTGTTAATTCAGATGGGTATAAAACCTATACTATTTTAAAAAAGATGTATCAAACTACTTTTAAAAAAATTGCGAGGTCTAAATATTAAATAGCGACTTCAGGAGACGCGTTCAAACACGTTGTGGTGTCAAACACCCACAGTGCACTTTAATTAACTTTTACCAAATGTGTTCTTTAAGGGTTAAAACACTTCAGAAACATAATTTATGCGATTGAAAACATTTTTTAACTACATAACCTACAAAATTACAAACATAATCTACAAAACAATTTACTACTCATCTACATTTTGTGTGTGTGAAAGGGATTTGAAGAAATCATGATGTTCCAGGTGGTATATATCGTAATAGGTCAATTATGTCCTTGAATTTTGCTGTTGCAATTTGTCTGATATTTTTATACAGTGATGTCAATACAATATTTTCGAACTTTCTTGGTCAACCCCGACGTGCTAATAAATTCAGGACTTTCAAATTTTCATTCTCATTCATTGATGTCTTATAGAAAATTTGATACGGTTTCATTTCTGACAAAACCGCATTAAACATATTTTTAACCAGTTTATTGATTCTTCATCAGAATTCTTGACCCTTTTCAAAATTGCGTTCTTCTAATAATTTTGTTAATACAAAATCTTCTTGTCTAGTATTATCATATTTACTCGAAATATAAGTAACCTCAAATGCTGCATTGATACAAGAAGTTATACAATGACCAGGTGTAATCAGAAAATAATAATTGACAAATTGAGTTAGGCCACTTTCAAAATAAACTTTTCATCATTTGGTACAAAATCTTCATGATTTAAAATATATTTGTAACAAATTGCTTCAGAATGAAATGATCATGTAAAAATGTCCACTTTCAAAATAAACGGCTCATTTATAAAGTAGAAATATAAAAAAGAAAAAAATAAATAAAGCTAAAAATCACACGCATAAAAATACATTACATGCACCATTTCAAAATATGTACATAAAAAAGTAAAAATTAAACTGAAACCAAAAATCACACACATCACAAATTACATTACACGCATCAAAAAAATAAATGCGTCAAAGAAAAGAAACAGAAACAACAACAACAACAACAACAACAAAAATAAAATTAAAAATCACACGCATAAAAATGCATTACATGCACCATTCTAAAATGTGTAAATAAAAAAAAGAACAGAAAAATTTATTAATAATTTTATAAATGAATAATATCGTTAATAATAAGAATAATAATAATATCGTAAAACTATAAATAGAAAATCGTGAGATAGAAGGTCGTTCTCATAGAAAAGTATTATCATCTATATATCTAATACATATATTTATATGTATATATATATATGTGTGTGTGTGTGTGTGTGTGTGTGTGCTCGTGTAAATAGAAGTATATACGAGGGATAGAATTGGTTCATTGGGTCAACGCGTACGTTGATACACAACCTGTTTTTCTCTTCTTCTTTTTTTTTGCACGCGGTCAATTTGAACTCTGACCCCCAACCTACGGGTTTAAGAAAGGAAGAAAGAAAGAAAGAAAGAAACGAAAAGAAAAGAAAAGAAAAGAAAAGAAAAGAAAAGAAAAGAAATAAAAACGACCATAAGGAGAATAAATATATTTTTCCCATGAAAATTCTCATAGTTCATCATATCGTTCCTAGATATTATTTATATAAACTTACAACGGTCTCAACGTATGAATAATAATAAGAAGACGAATGAATATTATCAAAGAAGAGGCTTCCGGGTTTATTCGTTTCTCACAATCCATCAGTAAGAACACGTGTAACAAAAATTCTCCATTATCCCCCCCCCTCCACCACCCTAGCCCATCCCAACCCAACCCATGATTTAAATGCATTCTAACGGCGTTCTACAATGTTAAAAATCGTCGATGAAAATAAATAAACAAAAAGAAAAAAAAATAAATAAAAGGATTCGTGTACCATCAAAGCTCTGACATACATCGACCCACCTCTTTCGGTATTCTAATCAGGATCAAAAGGTTATGCGAACGTGTTCGAATAGCATTAGGCTACTCAGCTACAAGCATATTTCTTTTTCTTTCTATCTTCTTTCTCTCTTTTTTGTTTTTTGTTCTTTTTTTTTTTATAATAGTTAGCTACGAGAAACTTCGTTGGATACTTTCATAACGATTTACGTGTGTGTATATATTCTTACACGCACTCAAACACATCTATACACACATAAATACATACAACGTTGAGTTGGTCAATAAATTTGCGCAATATTTGCTGTTGATTGAATGAACTTGAAACGAATTTTATTGATCAATACGATATATCTATATCTATATCTATATATATATTTAAATATTTGTTAAATTTTATCTTTTAAATGGATCAAATTTGTTAAAATCCAATTTTGTTCTATAATCAATAATTATTCAATAAATATTAGTTAAGATAATATTAAGATTATATTTATCAGTAATATTAATTCTTACCATTTTGATTAAAATTGTTAGGGTAAAAATTGTTGTCGTACATTTCAACTTTCAACATTATTAATTAAACTTAAACGAAGAAACAAAAAGATTAATTAATTAATTAATTAATTAATTAATAATTGAATCAATCGATAATTTATCGATACAATATTATAAGTAACACAATAATACTATTTCACTAATAATTATTATATAACAAAAATACGAATACTTTTATTTATTAAAGTAAACGACAAGATCAATAACGTGTTATCACTTTGACGACTAATCGCGGTATGATTTTCATAGAACAACATAACCATACTATTATCAAGCAGGTATAAAGTAAAAGGTCAATAATAAATACGTTCTACAAATGTAAACACAAAACTTTTGCCAAATTCTCGGTAATATAATACAACGTTCATTTGTAAACATTCGATTATAAGATCTATGAATTTCAAATTGAATATTATTCTAATAATAATAATAATATTCTAAGTTGATGATTATCATTGATAGATTCAAATCAATTATCAAATAAATCATGATAATACATAACTATTATTTCGAAGAATTATTTATTAACACGTTCGTCGTCCAGCCCGTTTCGGTTGATTTTCTCGCCAGGCCCAAAATTCGACTGTCGGCGCACCACGTAACGTAAAAAAGCGATAAGTAGAAATATCAATAATGCGACCCGAGTATTATGGTTATATTATATTATTAGATTTTATTTACGGAAAATAATTTTGTTTTTAAATGGGAAATGTGATAAGTTTTTCCAACTAAAAATACTATAACTTCAACAAGAAGAGCGTCACCGTATACGGTGACGGGGCCCACGGGGAAGCATGTCCGTCTCCGGTATACGGTGTTATGGTGACGAACGTGTTAAGGTGTCTCACACACACACAAGTGGTTAACATACTCAAATGTTGTTACCCTAATACAGTTTTTGAGCCATTACATAACAAACATATTCAATCTAACTCTTTTTTTTTCTAATCAGGTTATCAATAACGATCATCAACATTTCACAGCTGACAGAGTGTTACTATTTCTTTTTACTTTTCGTTGTTGTTGTTGTTGTTGTTGTATTTATGCAAGATGGTCTCAAGAAAAAAAAAAAAAGAAGAAAACCGGGTGCATCATTAAATATTCATTTGTGCAATATGACAATAGTGTAAGAAGAAGACGAGTGGTAGAATTGTTGGCAAGTAGTTTATTAAATATAAAAAAAAAAAAAACACCATAAAATGTATCACAGTAGGAGATAATAAGTGGTGGACCAAGTGAAAGACCAGATTGGGAATGCGAATGAAATGAATGAATTGAAAATACAACGAGAGAACCTTAACCCAGTATCGGTGAATCCACGTGGCAAACGAGTGAGATAGAAAAATAAAAAGAAGTAGAAGTAGAAGAAGAAGAAGAAGCAAGCAGAAGAAGAAGAAAAAGAAGAAGAAGAAGAAGAAGAAGAAGGTAGCATCTAAATGGCTATTTAGCATGTTCCGTGTCAAGTCCATACAACCCCTTTCGAATTGATCCACCTAGCAACAATAAAATGTTCCTAAGTGTTCCACCTCTCTTGGATAAATGGTAACACACATTATATGGATTGGATGGACTCGTAGTACTCAAGATACACAACAGGTTTATCATAAGAACGAACGAACGAACGAATGAACGAACGAATGAACGACTATTTGCGACAAGTTGTTCAAAGATATTTTCAGGAAGAGTTAGTATCCATTTAACGACACTTTTATGTTATTTCGTATTATCCATATTACAATATTAAACGCATGCGTGTGTATGTGTAGTTTATTTCTGTTGTCATCCTATTAACACATTGAGCGCCACACAAATTCCTGTCAGGCCACTGGCGTTACTTTGTATTGAAAAATACAAACGTGTCAGTCATCAATGCTTGACGCGGCTTAAATGGAAACTCTAGTGTCAGTCATCAATGCTTGACGCGGCTTAAATGGAAACTCTAGTGTCAGTCATCAATGACTGACATAGCGCTCAACGTGTTAAGGGACAATTTATATTTTATGGTTTTTTTTTTTTTTTTTTTTTTTTTGTACTGTGTCTTCACCCCATAGATTGACTTTTTATTCGAGTATTTGATACACGCGTTTTACACCACTTCCGTAATTTTTTTTTCTTTTTTGATTCATTCTCACGTGTGTTACACTAATATTTTAGGGTAGGAGTTGTTATAGGGTCCTTTTCTTGATATCCCAAAGGTTTCACACTAGTCTTTTGACTGTATATATAGGAACGAATCGATACAGACAGCTGCGAAATTTCTGTTTTTTTCTTTTTTTTTTTTTTCTTCTAATTCACCCTCCTCTTATTTCTATCCGTGTAAATTTTCAAAAGCGTGATATTTTTCCTACTTTAATTTGTTCAAATTTATTGCATAGAATTTGTTTGAATGTTGAAAGGAATAATTTGAACCCTTTTTAATTGTTGAATACTTTTACCTAAAATGTTTTGTAGGAATAGAATAATTTATTATTAATTAGATTCTAATAATAATCTAATAATTATATTTAATAATTAAATTTTTCGTTTTTGAATATAATTTAATTTAATTAATATAAATGCATATTAAATTACTTCACATAAATATTAATACGTTCGTGGGTGGCATATTTTTTTCCTTTTTTTTTTAATATTGGATATCGGCAAAAAAATAATGAATTATTTAACTTTATATTTAAATAATAAAATATAATTATTTAAATATTATATTGATATAATTAAATATAAATTTAATATATAAATAATTATATTTATATTATATATAATATAATATTATTTATATATATATATATATATATATATATATAATTTATATTAATATATAATTATTTATATAATATTATAATTTATTAATATATTATTATATTTTTATTATTAATTTATATATTATATTATATATTATATATATTTATATTATAAATTATTATTAAATTTATATTTAATTATTTCAATATAATATTTAAATAATTATATTATATATATATTAAAATATAAAAAAATATAAAAAAAATATATTTTTATTTTTATATATATATAAAAATTTATTTTTATTAAATTTGTAAAATTTCAAATGACGTGAATCACACGTCAGAGATAATTAAGTATAGAACTTGATAAGACGTGAATTCACGTCAACAGTCGCGAATATGTTAACCAACACTTATATGCATCGAACGATAAGATTAGTAATTTTTACCAAACGCATATATGCGTCTATAACACTCAAAGGATTAAACAAGATACAATTAATTAAAAAAAAAACATCATTCGTACGTAAATATCTGTATCATCTAAGACACAATTTTTTTTTTTATCCGATTACCGAATCGAACAACAAAAAGAAAAGAAAAGTATGAATGAATGAAAGAAGGAAGTAGCATGCATGGGCCTTGTGTAAAGTATATAAACCATTTCGAAAAGGGTCCACCCGTTAGATGCCTAAAATATACCGGCATTTCGTATGGGGCGCGCTGCTAAGAAATGCAGAAACAGCAGTTGCTATGCTAGGTGGTACTCCTCCCTCTGTTAACACAAGCATACAACATTGTGTATGCATATACACATACATTCAACCATAACCCAAGTGTGAGGAAGAAAGAAAGAAAGAAAGAAAGAAAGAAAGAAAGAAAGGAAGAGGGATAGAGAAGAAGCAAGTCTCTCTCTGGCATCCTTTTTCTAAGCCATCGAAGAAGAAACTCGTGCAAGCCTGACACATACACATACAAATACATACATACA
Source organism: Polistes dominula (assembly GCF_049000335.1). Lineage (NCBI taxonomy): Eukaryota > Metazoa > Arthropoda > Insecta > Hymenoptera > Vespidae > Polistes > Polistes dominula. Next base: position 2,448,923 of record NW_028301058.1, on the reverse strand, counting down.
CACACAGAATACCATTCACGTGATTACGTAGACGAGGGAGTAAAGGTTAGAAAAAGATAGGAAGATGTTGAAGTGTAAGAGAGGGGTTAGAAGATTCTGTAGTATTACTGTAGTAATAGTGGTAATGTTAGTAGTAGTACGGGCATGTGATTGTGTTAGTGAAGAAGGGGACAAAAAAGAGGGAGTGAAAACGAGATAGGGAAGGTTAGCTGTTAGGTAGGTAGGTAGGTAGATAGGTAGGTAGGCATTAGGACGGGGTGAGGGGTAAAAGGAAGAGGTTGGATCACCGAGGGATGGGGTAGCGCGCGCGCCCAAGTAAGAAAGAAAGAGAGAGACCTATAACCATAGATATATATATGTGTGTGTGTGTTGTGTGTAGAAGAAGGAAGAGCGGGTTCCTCGGGGCAAGTCGGTGTACGACCAGAGCAAAAAGAGTAAGAGAGATGGAAAGAATGAGAGTAGAGAGTAGGTTAGCAGGCTTTCCCGAGGGAGAGGGTAATAGCGGATTGTCCTGGTGAACGAGGAGGACGGCAAGTGCCTTTATAGTGGGTCAGTACTAGTCGGCACCGGGCTAGCGAGCTTTCAAGGTCTCCCCCTAACCCCTCCTTCCAACCTTCCTTTCTTCCTTTCCTCCCTCACCCTCTAACCGTGGCATCTCCTCCTCAACACCGGGTCCCACCAAACCCTCCCCACTCTTTTCTCTTCTCCTCTTCTCTCCTCTCTTCTTTGGCCTAAACGAAAACCGCCAGGTAGATGAAACCAACTCGCTTTGGTTGAACAAGAGCAAGCTTAGGAGAAAACGAACTATCCCTGTCTTCTGTTAACTTGCCACCCATCTTCTTGTCTTTCTCTTTATACATCTATCCATCATCATCTTTCTATCTTTATCTTTCTCTCTCTCTCTCTATCTAGTTTTCTCATGGTAGGAAAACTTGATATGAGGAATAAGAAGACTAACGATCCCTAAAACGTGTATCACCGTTTGAATTTCAATCGTTAATTTCATTTACTTCGAATTGTTGTGAATACCAACACGTTTAGAAAATAATTGTTTCTTCTTCTTTTTTTTTATTCTTTTTCTTTTTGTTGCTTATTCAAATAATTAATGACAGATTACATTAGCATGCAGATATACAAGGACATCTGGAAAGTAACTACTCTGCGTTTTATTCGACTCCCAAGACGCAGCACTTTTTTTTCGTTTATCTATTCTCGCATACTTGATACATGAAGAAAAGGAAGTAGATACACTAAAAGATTATAGTTTATTTCAACTTTTTTTTATGTAACCGTGAGAAATGTAAGTTTAGTTTTTTTTTTTGGTTTGAATTTGATGGAACATTTAAAAACATCAAAAACTAATTTAAGATAAGTAATTTCCTTGATGAAACATTTAAATAATTATTATAATAATAAATCTTAAATTCTACACGACAATTCTTCTAACAATTTATTGTTAATATTATTATATATATATATTTATTAACACATTCGCGGCAGGCATATTTTTTTCCTTTTTTAATGCTAAGTACCGGCAAGAATAATTAATTATTTAAATTTTTATTTAATTTAATTATTTTATATATATATAATTATATATAATATTTTATTTTATATATTATTATATTTATATTATTATATTTATATTTTATTATTATATGTAATATATATTATATTTATAACTTATTTTTAAATAATAAAATATAATTATTTAAATATTATATTAAAATAATTAAATATATATATATATATTAATAAATTATATATATTTATATATTTATATTGTACTATTATTATATTGTAATTTACATATATATATATATATATAAAAATTTATTTTTATTAAATTTGTAAAATTTAAAATTACGTGAATTCACGTCAGTGGTCGCGAAAATATTAATATAAATTATTTTAATAATTTATTATATATTAATTATTGTTAAAATATTCTTGTAATATATCTTCTAAATTTATTTTCTATCATCTGGTTTCTTTTTATTTTTTTATTTTTTTATTTTAAGTATGACATAATGAAAGTTAAGTTTTGTTTGATTTCTCTCTATCCTCTCATCGTTCAGAAAATAATTAAAAAATAATTTTCTTGATGAAACATTTAAATAAAAAAAATTCCTAAATTCTACACACATTCTTTTCTACATACTTACAATTTATTTTCTATCATCTAGTTATTTTTTTCTTTTTTTTTTTTTGTAAGTATGACATAATACTCGGATATATCTTTGATAGAAAGAAGAAAGCGGTTAGGATAAAGGAACGTGATTGAAGGTAGGGTGAAAGTACGCGCGAAAGGGAGAAAGAGTTAGAAGCCTGCACGTATAAATACACACAGATACACATGTATATATGTGTGTATAAGAAAGAAAGAAAGAAAGAGAGAGAGAGAGAGAGAGAGAGAGAGAGAGAGAGAATACTAGCTCCACGGGGAAGTAATGAAATATTTGGGTAGCGCTCAGCGAGAATGGGAATGGGAATGAGAACAGGTTCCTGTTGCGCATTCCAGGCCGATACTGAATGCCGATGCCTTGGACACGGCGGTTGCCACGACTAGGTACATAAATTACTATTGGGTTACAACTCGTTGAGCTTAGTTTGTCCCACGGAAATCCTTCTCTTTGGGTATCCTGACTCACAACTTCTTCAAAGCATCAACGAATTAGAAACAGAATAAGAGAGAATGAGAAAGACAGGAACATTCAATGTATTGTACAATTTGAAATTTGTTTTACAAGGATTTTATGGGTCAAGAATCAAATTTATCCTATGGTAAAGTAACTAGATAGTAAAATTAAAAATTAAATCACTAAACCTTTTCTTTCCAACTCTATATATTGTATTATATATTATATATATTATATATATTATATATATTATATATATTATATTATATACGTCCTAGAAAAAAAAAAGAAAAAAAAAGTTTCTTCTTTTTTTAAATTTATTTTTATATTTATTTTATTCATATATTTATTTTATATTTTTTAAATTTATTCTTATATTTATTTTTATATTTATTTTATATTTTTTAAATTTATTTTTATATTTATTTTATTTATTCTTATATTTATATTTATTTTATTTGTTTTTATATTTATTTTTATTTTTTATTATTTATATATTTATTTCATATTTATTATATTTGTATATTTATTTTATATTTATTTTATTTATTTTTATATTCCACATATATTATATTATATTATATACGTCTGAAAAGTTTCTTCTCTTTTTTTTTTTTAGCAATTCTACGGGCACAATATTTTTTATATTGAATAATATACAGTAAAGATAAAAGTTAATATACAGTAAAATTATTTTTTTTATTTAGTAAAATAATATAAAAAATATTACAGATACAATATTGTACAACTTAGAAAACTCATCAAGAAAAAGGAAATAATTTTTGGAACAACCTAACGCAGTTTTAAATTTTAAATTCGAATTGTACGAATTTATTTTTTTGAAAATGTCATAATAAACAAAATAAATAATTTAATAATTAATAATTATATTAATTAATTTAATAATTATATTTAATCGCATGATTTTAAATGTACAAATGTAGAACACATTTGAAATGTAAAACAAATGTTAAAATGTAGAAACACATTTCGAACAAAATTCGAAATATACAAATTTTTTGTGTGCAAATGTCCTAAACAAAATAAATAATTTATTTAATCGCATGATTAAAATGTAGAACATTAGAATGTTGATTAAAAAGAGAAATAGTCGAAAGTAAAATACTATTTAGAAATAGAAATAGGAATTTAGAAATCTCAAATTATTGAAATTAGCATTGTAACGAAGATACAACATTTCTAATCGTACGATTTAGAATATATAGAATAAATATAAATATTAAAATAAATTAAAAAAAAAAATACGACGAAATAGAAGAAAAA